>NC_044304.2:69641414-69819016 GCF_007474595.2 Lynx canadensis | reverse complement strand
AAGCAAAGAGCCAATGACGGACCTGGCAGAGTCCTGAAGAGGCATTCTTCCAATGAAGACATACAGATGGCCACCACATACACGAAGAGAAGTTCCATGTCACTCCACATTAGGGAAATGAAAGTCCAAAGCCAAAGAGATATCACCTGAAACCTGTCTGAACGGTCTTATCAAAAAGACAAGAAAACACAAGCGTCAGGTACAATGTGGAAGAAAGCGAATCATCATTGGGCCCTGTTGGTGGCATTGGAACTTGGTGCAGAGGCAGTCGCAAACAATGTAAAGTTTCCTCACACAATTCAGAGGAGAACATCCATATCATCCAGCAACTTCCCTCAATTACCCCCCTAGGTACTACTCAGAACACATGAAATCACTAACTCCCAAAAATGACTCCATACCTGTTATCATGCCACAGTGTTTATAATAGCCTGGAGGGCATTATGCCTAGTGAAAGAACTCACACAGAGAAAAACACATATAAATGCTCGCACATATATGGGAAATCTGAAACACAAACTAAGAAAACAAAAAACAAAAATCCTCAAAACAGAATGAAACAAGCCCAGCAATACATAAAGATGATTGCAAAGGTGGGGGGGGGCAGGAAGGAGGGAAATAGGGAAAAGGTCAAAAGACATCACCGAATAAAAAACGACCATGTCAACAGGGAAAGGGAGAGTAAAGGTGACTCAATATCTCAAATTCTAGTTTCCTCTTTTTCAGAGACCTTAGTTCAGTCCATTCCATTCACTAGACCTACTAGAATAATAAGGAATTATCAGGACTTGACAGTTTTTCAATGATGAGTTCTTTACTGAGGATTTCGTATCCAAAAGAACACAGTGCTTAGATTGCTAGGTAACTTAGATTTTCCATTATTTTTATGGTTTCTTGAAGTACCATGATGTCACAAAAAACTCCTTAGATCTAACTGGACACTTTCATTACTCTAAACTATGTACATACCACTAAAATAGTACAATAAAGGTAAGGTGCATTGTTCATCGCACAACAGTGATTGTTTTACTCCTTGTTGTAGTGAGCTTTGGTGACGAAAAGGTTCCGGGTATCGAGCTCCTTATCAAATTCCATGCCATGGATTATGCAGAATATAGTAATCATGGTAATCAAGAAAATAATGATCTTCAAGATAGTCATAATCTTCCGAATTGCTGACAGAGACAACTCACCCCTCGGGGACCAAACACACGCTTAGGAGCCTGAGCTGCTCCAAGTGGCCTACACCACACCATCTTACGGAAAACATAAAGCACCAGTCAGCTCCAGATGGAAGTGTGGGAAAGCCTCTGCTCTTAGGCCTTTGCTTTCAGTGAGGTCAAGGGGCTGCCTTCAGGATGTTTTCAGCCTTTGAGACACGACTGGAACTCTCTAGTGAAATGAGATATTCCCACGCAACAAAACGCATTCCTTGCAAAGAACTGGGTCCCTGACGCGGTCCGGACTCCACACGGGCCACAGCACCACACGCACGCACACACACTCCCCCCAACAACCGGGGAGAGGTACAGCCCATGCAATGAAAGACCGTCTGCCCAAGACCTCATTTCCAAAGGAGGCTGAGAGACGAGCACTGCCTGCTCCGGTACACACGCACCGGTTTCTAGGGACCCGGTGGGCTCCGAGTCACTTCTCCCTCGTGCTGCCTGGTGAGTCCCGGAGGAGATGTGATTGCCAAGGACTGAAACTCTTGAAACACGGAACGAATGCAAGACAGGAGGCGCTCCACGGAAACGGGAAGCACCACGCCCCACGGATAGGAAGAACGTAACCCACAAGTCTGCCTTTGACGAGGAGCTTTTCCATCCACCTTCCTCGCCAGAGCGCGAAGAAGACGTTCCCACCCAACATGTCCCAAAGAGATGACTTTGGACTCCATCCACAACACCCAGTTCTCCTCAGCACACATCTCCAAGTAGGAAAGAGTCTGGACCACCCTCTAAAACACAGAAGCGCCACTTATTCCTGGCTCCCTGGCTCCGAGTTCATTGATGGAATGCACAGTGCCTTCAGAAACGAAGAGCTCAACAGGGACTTGCACTTGCCCTAATCCAGACTCCTACCCCCTAGTCCCATTGACTCCCACGATACAGGACCCCCTTTCGCCACAAGCGGGGTGAGATCTCCCCCTCCCCGTCACAGGGTGCAACTCTGCCACCAGGGGCGGGGCGGGGCGGGGCGGGGCGGGGCGCGGCGGGGCTGGGCAGGGCAGGAGAGCAGGTGTGGAGGGGGGAGGCAGGAGGCCTGTGTTCACCTGCTGCTTCCACTCTCCATCCCTTCAACACCGTCCCCTGCTGGCCTCCAGCAACTCAGGCCCACCACCCTGACTCTCCCTGGAATGTTTCTCTGGACTCTCACGTCCCTTGTACTTCATTTTCACAGGCAGGAATGATTCCTCCTGCTCAAGGCTGCGACTTGCCTGGCCCTGCCTTGACACTTTCCCACAACCGCAGGCCCACGCTTTCCTTCCTTCGATCGTTCCTTCGTTCCTTTCTTCGTTCCCACCTCCACCCACCAACCACCACCCCAGTCAGACCTCCATGGGCACTCAGGGCGCCCCCCCTCTCGACCTGAGCCACTCCCCACCGCCTGAGCCTAACCCCTTACTCGATCTGGGGCCCTCCTCCTCCAGGGAACCAGGGTCCAACCCAGAAAGCCCACTCCTGAGGCCTCCAGACCACAGCCGCAAAGGAGCCCAAGAAGAAGCCCGGAGCGCCGGGGGGCGGGGAGGGGTGCTCATGGAAGTGGAAGACAGAGAGGGGCAGGGGGGAAGGCCACGTGCGACCTTGTCGCTAGGGTCCCTACCTTGGCAGCACCGCGACTGAGGCAGGTCCTGGAGGGAGGCTGTGGGTCTCAGCTGCTCCACCTTTAGGCTTCTCCCAGATGGTCTTTCGGGGGCGCCGGGGTGGGGGCATCGCATCGCGCTCTGCCCCTGCCAGTGCTGGCACTCCACCAGCGCGGCCAAAGACCGAGGCGCCCGGGAAGCGCGTCCCGCGCCCCGGCCTCTGGCTCCAGGAGCAGCAGGAGCAGCGGGGCCGCCACCCTCCGAGGCTGGAGGCTCCTGGCCCCCAGTCTTCTCCACGCGGGGCTCCGCCCGTGCCCCCGCGAGCGCTCCCGCCTGCACTACCGCTACCCCTACCGCCAATGCCGTGGCTACCGCGTCGCAGGCGCCAGGCAGCAGCATGTCCCCGGTCGGGGGCTGAGCCGGCCGTCGGTCCCTGGCTGGCCCAGACACTTGGGGGCTTGGGGCGGCAGGCGGGCTGGGAGCCAACTCACAGCACCGCTGCAGCCTCAGCTGTGTCCCTCACCGGGCTCCGGCCCTGGCCCACGCGCATGCGCGCACTCGTGCGCGCGCTCCGGCACACCTGCTTGGGCCCAGGATCCAAGCCGCCCCATCCCCCCACCCCCACCCCCACCCCCACCCCCCCGCAGGGGGCACAGTGCTGGGCGCCAGGGTCTGCAACAAAACATTTAGCAGGAAGCTGAAACAAACAACGTGGGGGAGTGGAAACATGTTTTTCTGAGATATGTTTCAAGAAACACCACCTGAGGTAACCAGAGACCCTAGAGGTTCCAGGTCAATTTCAATATTAAGTCATTTTAAGAGATAAAGTAATCAACAGAAAATACAATTCATTTGTTTGACTACTTTAAAATGCACTCTAGAGGTTACACGCATCCCTGCATCCAGGAAGGAAAAGGGCACAATTTTGAAGGTAAGGGATGAGAGAGGCTGGTTTCAGGGTGAGGAGGTGGGCTTGGGCCCCACTTCAAGGTACTCCTCCCTAGGACTTCTTTCCCACGAGGAAGGTGAACACAGGTGTTGTTTTGTTCAGAACTGAGCGAAAGAGATGATCAGGAAGTGGGGTTGGGAATAAGGGAATGAGAACGTGGGACAGGTTTGTGGGGACAGAGGAATTCAAAGTGTGTGCTCATAGGCAGGCTCCATTCAAACATGGGAAAGGGTATAATAAAAGCAATTCTCCAGTTTTCATGTTTGTGGGCCTTGTTCTGAGATTCCCAGGGAAGGTATACTTTACCAGCGATCAAGGTCAAAATAACCCTGCAAAACCTCAAAGCATGGGCTCTATTACTCCCGTGAGGACATATTGTACATCTGATAGGTTTTAAAAATGACAAAAAAGGTTCATTCCAATCATAAAAATAAGAAAAAAAACTCCCTGTTCCCATATGTCTAAATTCATATAGCCTTCCATATACTAAAATCTTAAGGTTAAGTCTGTGACTTTCTGCAATGTCTTTCTTCATGAGTATTCCTTACCCTTTACACATATGTATGCATATTTATATACCCTTCCACCAGGTGATCCTTCAGTGGAGCACAGGTCTTTTGAGAAAATTGTGTATCCCGAGCAGCTCTTCTAACTGGAGCTCAGATAAAACCCATTTTCTTTTCATTGTTTTCCCCAATTTGTTCATTTAGTGTCGACATTTCTTGGCATAGTGGGCAGGATATCACAGAAACTTGCCTGAGAACACCTGGAGGTCTTTGGGAACTCAGTGCTTGGTACCAGCACAGGCTCTTTGTGCCCCCTCTGACTTCTCACCATCTGAAAGTGTATCCATGAGTTCTGCTGACGTCTGGAACTCCCCAGTTTCCCTTGGTGGGCTTGACTTCTATTCCAGGTGTTAAGTGTTACTGTTAATGTTCTCTAGGTGGGAATACCATAGAGGTGTTGGCCTGGATGGGTTGGTTGTTTGAATTTGACTTCATAGTGATTGCAATTTTCTGGCTAGAATTATGAGAGACTAAGGCATTCCTCTCCAATAAAAGAGGAGGACTTGTTCCTTCCAGCTGAATGTCACCTTTTGCTGGCTGCAAGCCTAGTGCAAATGTCTGAGGATATTCCTTGAGATGTGTATCAGTCCTAGAGGAACTTCCTATTCCATACTGTAATTAGTGATTGGCTCATCCAGAGACGCACACGTCCGGAGTGATCTTCCAGCGCTCTGAGCCCCCTCGACGGTTTGAGCCCTCTCTGGGAGAACCTGACACCCATGAGAGTCTATTGTGGCCATTTGTAAGAGACACTCACAGGCAGCACCCTCCCAACCCACTATACTTACCATTTTTGATTTTGCTCAAGCTTTATTCTAAAACTGAAACTAAATGAATGGGGAATTGTGCTTTCAAAGCCAAACGGCTTCTGCAAAAGCAACCACCACCCACAGGAATTCCACAGGATATAGATACAATGTATATGGAACCTCTCTTTGGAGAGGAACTTACTTAACTGGGAAAACTAACCAAGAATAACTTGGGTCACAGATGACTCAGACGTGCTCCTGTTGACATGTCGAAATGAGTTTTCTTCTACACAGAGTTAAGAGAAACCCAGCTCTAACACTAAGCAACCAGAGACTAGGAAGCCATGTAGTCCTGTCAGTGAAACCCCTGACTTCTTGAGAGGAGCCGATGCTCACAGAAGCAGACTGGGCTTCGCTTGCTGTGCTGGTGGCTGCAGCATTTGGCATCTTTGGACAAAACTGGTCGTATTCTAGTCGGAAACTGGAAAATAGCTAATTCATACGTCCCTAAATTGACATGCTATCTTGCCATTTGATTTGCTTTAATAACGGGGAGATCATTGGAAGTTGGATCTTTAATGTTCACTCCACAAATATCAGTGAAACAAAGGCTAGATTTTGTTTGCATCTGGATTGTGTGTATGTGCCCGTATGTGTTACAAGTGTGACCGATATTTTTTCTACCTCTGGATAGTATTCCAAAAAATAATTTATAGATGAGCTCTACTTAATTGGCTTAAAATCAAGCACTTGTGGAGGAAGACTGTGCTTTCTAAAACTCAGAAAAATAAAAACTAAACAAAGTGTTTTTCAAGTTCACCCGATCTGGGATGAAATCACCTACATTCAGGCTTTGTTGTGACTCCATCATAAAGATGCCTGGTGGGGAGGATCCCAATTTATGGTCCAGAAAGATAAGGATGGGTGAAAATCTACGACACCGGACACCCTTGCCAATCGTCAGAATAATGAGAAAAAGAAGAAGGAAGGCAGGCCGACACTGGAAATACTCCATCCACCTCCTCAAGCACGAGCGCCAGCTGTCCAACCCATTTCCTCCTCCTCTGCCTCCACCAGAGGGCTCAAAACCAAGTAGAGAAAACGACATGTTTTGCAGGAGGAAGAGACAGGAGTCGGTGACAGCGGAATGTTAGTCCAAACTTTGAACCTGCTTCTGGCCTTGCTGGTGGCATCCCTACCAGCACACCTCTGCCCCCGCCTTCCCCTCTTCTAGTTCCTGCACGACCAGCAAGGCTTCCACTGTCACAGTGGACTCCATCCTCCGCATTTCTGCCACTATCAGATCTTGCTTCTCCTCCCCTCACTGTTGAGGAGCAAAAGTACCCCAGGCTGTCGGGTCGCAGCCTTATGAGCTTCAGAGTGGAGCATCTACCAAAGCAACATGAAAAGGCTCCAGGCCTGCTTTGGGGTTAAATTGCCCACTTGAGATTTCCCCATGGGAGCCCCAGGTAAAATTGCCAGTGTGGAACAAAGTGATTAACCTTCAGGGGGTGCAGGTGCCACATATTCCATACTAAACATTGTTCTTTCAAGGAAGAGAGATACGTCTTCCTGAGTTACCAGGGTCAAACGTGATATAGATAATCCACTTTTATTCTACCTGAATTTAGTAGTTAAATTCATGTTGTAATTATTGCTCTCTGTCAGCAAGGATTCCTGAAAGTGCTGACTGATTTTGCCTATTTTGTTAAGTATTCGCTGGTTTCATAATGTTTTGTAAATTGAGTTAAAGTCACTAGATGTCTAAGTCTTTTCCAAAGAAGCTAAAACGCTAAACCATTCATTGCTAAACAGAGGTTTATCATTTGTTGGCTTCTTATTATAGAGATGTAAAGGTAAATATGGGTGTATTGGAAACATGTTTCATTCATTACGAAAGAGTTGTACTATGAAAGAACATGTTCTAAAAATTACAAAATATTCATGAATTTGCTAACCTAAAGAATTCTCCTGTGGTAATGCACAACTGGTTACTACTCAGTTTTCATCAGATAAATGGAATCGAAACTACTGAATATTGTAAGGAACAATCTTTTCTTTTTTCTTTTTGTTTATTTATTTTTGAGAGAGAGCGAGAGCAAGCAGGAGTGGGGAAGAGAGAGAGAGAGAGAGAGAGAGAGAGAATCCCAAGCAGGCTCTGTACTGTCAGTGCAGAGCCTGACCTGGGGCCTGAACTCACAAATCATGAGGTCATGACCTGAGCCAAAACCAAGCGTTGGATGCTTATTGAACTGAGGCACCAGGGCACCCTGAAGGAAAGAATCTTGTATGTAAGAAATTAGGAGACATGCATAAAAGGAATGAGAAGTGAGAATACATTTTTCTGGAAAGAAAAGAATGTAATTTTGCCAGGAAACAAGACAGATTATTTGGAAAGGGAAAAACTTAGGACCAAATCTCGATGAAAGAGAAAGTTGCAGAAGCATGTGAAAGCAAATTTTCGAAAAAAATTACGTATGGACAGGACTGGCCGACCTGACTTCAAGCTATATTACACAGCTGTAGGTCATCAAGACAGTATGGTCCTGGTATAAAAACAGGCACATAGATCAGTGGAACAGAACACAAAACCCAGAAATGGATCCACAACTCTATGGTCTTCTAATCTTCAACAAAGCAGGGAAGAATGGCCAATGGGAAAAGGACCGTCCCTTCAACAAATGGTGTTGGGAAAACTGGACAGCAACATGCAGAAGAAGGAAACTGGACTACTTCCTTACAGCGTACACAAAAAGAAATCCAGACTGGATGCCAGACCTAAATGTGAGACAGGAAACCATCAAAATCCTAGAGGAGAACACAGGCAGCAAAATCTTTGACTTTGGCCATAGCAACTTCTTACCACACACATCGCCATAAGCAAGGGAAACAAAACCAAAGATGAACTATTGGGAATTTCTCGAGATAAAACATAAAACACCACCAACACCACCACCACCACCACCACCACCAACAGACAAAAACAAAACAAAAATTTCTGTGCAGTGAAGGAAACCATCAACAAAAGTAAAAGACAGCCTATGGAATGGGAGAAGATATTTGCAAATGGCATATCCAATAAAGGTTATTATCCAGAATACATAAAGAAGTTATACAACTCGATGCCCCCAAAACAAAGAATCCAGTTAACAAATGGGTAGAAGAGGCATGCTGGGTAGCACAGTTCTGTGTCCAACTCTTGATTTCAGCTCAGGGCATGATCTCATGGTTTTGTGGGATCGAGCCCCTCATCCGGTTCTGTGCCGACATCATGGAGCTTGCTTAAGATTCTCTCTTTCCCTCTTTCTCTGTCTCTCCTCTATGTGCACACGCGCTCACACACACACACACACACACACACACGCACACACTCTGTCTCTCTGTCTGTCTCACAATAAATTAATAAATCTTTTACAAATGAAATAGGAAGAAGATATGAATAGACATTTTTGCAAAGAAGACAGCCAGATGACTCAAAGACACATGAAAAGATGTTCAACATCACTCATCATCAGGGAAATACCAATCAAAACCATGATGAGATCCCACCTCACCCTTGTCAGAATGGTTAACATTAACAACCCAAGACACAATAGGTGTTGGTGAGGATTCAGGGAAAGGGGAAGCGTCTTGTATTGATGGTAGGAATGCAAACTGGTGCAACCAGTCTGGAAAACTGTATGGAGGTGCCTGAAAAAGTTGAAAATAGAACGACCCTATGATCCGGCAATTACACTCCTAGTTAGTTACCCAAGCAAGCAGCAGAGGCCCAGCCTGCATCCTCCCCTGTCCTGAAAGCAGAGAATGGCTGCTCTACTTAGAAGCGGAGCTATGGAACAGGAGGTGCACAAGGGTCTGGAGTGTGTCACAGGATGGGGCCTGGATGAGTGTGTTCCAGGACATGGGGCAGGGGTGCTGTGCAGGAGGTCAGAATGAGGGAGTGTGGGCTCTTCCCTGCCCCATGGGTCACTCCCAGGTACCCCGATGACCTCAGTGCTGGCTTGTCCTCTGAATTCCTCAGGTATCCACTCAGTCCCAGGGGTCGCTCCCTTCCCAAAGAAGGCCCTAACGTCTTAAAGAGTCTGTAGATATTAGGAACTGCAGGCTACACCTGAAAAATGTGTACAAATTATGTCCCCAAAATTGTGCTAGGTGTACCATTCTAAAGAAATAGAGATTAATGGTACACATGTACCCTTCAGTACAAGTATGAGACTCAAAATATTGGAATTGGCCCAATTATTCAACTTGTAGAGACACAGAGTAAATGATGATGTGTGACCACTGAGGATGCAGAAGGGGACAGGACTTGAGCCTGTCCATTATGGGGACATCAGGTACTAAAGAGCATACTCATGAAACGCTCCCCGCCCAACCTGTCACACAACTGATACACACACACACACACACACAGAAACACACAAACACACACAATTTGCTGCACTCAAAGTAAAAGGACTGGAAGGAGGGACCCCATGTCTAATGGCAAATATTTCTTGACAAGGGTATATCATTTTATTCATATGTATTTGTATTTTTTTTTCTAATTCTTAATTTTCAGAGAGAGAGAGAGAGAGAGAGAAAATCCTGAGGAGGGCTTCGTGCTCTCATTGTAGAGCCTGACTTGGGGCTTGATCCCATGAACCATGAGATCATGACCTCAGACAAAATCAAGTCAAAACACTCAACCAGTTGTGCCACCTTGGCGCCTGTCCTTATTATTCAGATTTTTATTTCATTTAAGAAACAACATCCATATAAAACCTGTATCGGTAGTAAATGAGAAGATTTCTTATTTGAATTTGATATTTGTTTAATATGCACCTTAGACTAATTTATTTTTTTTTATTTTTTTTTATTGACGTTCTTATTTATTTTTGGGACAGAGAGAGACAGAGCATGAACGGGGAAGGGTCAGAGAGAGGGAGACAAAGAATCTGAAACAGGCTCCAGGCTCTGAGCGGTCAGCACAGAGCCCGATGCGGGGCTCGAACCCATGGACTGCGAGATCATGACCTGAGCCGAAGTCGACCGCTCAACCGACTGAGCCACCCAGTCTGCTCCAGACATTTCTCTTGTAGCTTTTAGCTCTTGAGTCAAACTTCTAAATGGGATCCCTATCCCAGATAATGAAGATATTTCAAGTAGGAGGCTTCCATAATCTTTGTTCTTTGGGGAATATTCCTCTGTCCTAAAAATATTAGTTTGATTGAACATTTAACCAATTATTAATCACTCTCATGTTATGTAGCCAGACACAATAAGCCATGGTGTGTGATTGTACACACCTGAAAACCCCAGAGGAGCTAAAGCAGCAGAAACCGAGGTCAGTGGTTGCAGAGACTGGGGTGAGGGTTGAGCCATGGCTGATGGGTAGTATACATGTGTCTGTGATGGAAATATTCTAGGAGAACATAGTGGTCATGGATGTATAATTCTGTGAATATACGTAATGGCACTTCAATGTGTACTTTCAAAGGATCAGAGTAAATTATTTTGAAGTTAATTTATGTTTTACTTATAAAACAATACATAAGGACAGTAAATATCTCTATACAAACCACAAAAATTACAAAGAACGAAATGACAGGGTCAGGGAATTCACTCTTCGGGGCTGCAGCTGACATGAGCCGCTGTTGGGGAGCTGAGGCTGGTTGCTCAGCTGCAGCAGGTGGTTGCTCCAGCCCTTCCGTGACCTCGCCGGCTGGGGCTGAGGGCTGCTCATGTTCTGGGGCCACCAAAGAGGCAGGTGGCTCTTCCAGCTCCTGACTGTCAGCCAGAGCTGGGAGTACCTCCTGCCCCGGTGGGGACGCTGCAGTGAGGGTCTCCGATTCTCGTACGCGCTGAGCTCCAGGAGGACTGGTGGCTTCAGGCAGCCTGGGCTGCGAGGCTGCAGTGGGCACCACAGAGATAGCGGGGGCTCGCTCCCGAGCCACGTCTGGATGGGGCTCTAGAGCTGCTGCCAAAGCTTCAAGAATAGAGAGTGTCATTACCGTGATTGCCATTCCATGGCAGGAAACCTCTCCCGCAGACGTGGTCATCTGAGTCAAAGAACCCACCAGGAGGAAATCTCCCAGACGGCAGGCTAATGGAACAGTGATCTGAGACTAGTCCCTACGCCTGGCCCACCTGCAGTCTCAGGAAACATGTTCTCTGTGGCATACCCCGTCCCCTCCACACGCCCACATCTCCCACCCAGAGTCCTCCTCACCCAGAGACTCTGGCTCATTGGGCTCACACTTTCTCTGCCATGAGTAGAGAAGGCGGTCGCGGCGCTGCAGCTCAGATCCCGGCATGTGGACCCCTACATATTCCTGCAGTGCCTTCAGGCTGATGAAATCTGGGGGCTGGAAAAAGTACTCAGGGTAGTGCTCCAGCCAGGTGCCCAGGATGGAGGAGATGGCCCTGGGGATACAAAAGTAGCCAGAACAATCACCATGGGGTGTTCCTCCCACTGATGTCTCAGGACAGGCCTGTGGGACCTGGTCTCTCTGCCTCCTGCTCCTGGATGTCCAGAGACTGTTCCTACACCTTGCCCACCTGTGATTTAGGAGTCCTGCTTGAGATAGTTTAGTCACTGAAGAGGGACCGGCCAAAGTCTTTTTGACTGGGACCCCTTAACCAATGATGTGGCAAAGTCTTTCCATCTTGGGGAAGCCAGCCAGACTCCTCCGTGTGTCCCCCTGCCTACCTCCCACTAGAATTCAAGTCCGTGTGTGAATGGAGGGGTGGTGTCGGGGTGAGTCAGTGCCTTCACTGCATACCTTAGCGCTCCATGAAGATCTGGACAAATATGGGACAAGGGGACTCTGTCTCTTACCTGGGCTTGCTGGGACCCTCCTGATGCCTTCAACGTGACGACCTGTGCCTCTGTACTGCCTCATGCACTCAGTGCACATGTGGGTGTCCTCCCACTGACATTGGTCTCCCATAGTGTGGGTAATATGTGCTCCTTGAGCCCTCACTGTGTCTCCTGTACCCTTGCTAAGCACACACTGTGGATGTTCCCCAAGGTGGTGAGCGTGATGCTCCCCAAAACCATTATTCTGGGTCCCCTGATGGGGGTGGAAGCAAGGGCTGTGAGTGGGAAGGGATGGGGTTGGACTCTCTAAGGGGCTGACGCGGTGCTCTGGCGCCCTCTGCTGCCTCCCTGTGCCCACAGCCCATCCTCTACCAGACAGGACAGGACCCCTTTCCTTGCTTCCAAGAGAAAGCCCTCAGAACTTTGCCCTCTCACAGGACTCTCAGACGTGTGGGATGCTGGGTCCTGCAGCCCCGCCCACGCACAGTCTCAGCACTGCCCTCTTGGAGAAGGAAGGCCCTCCAGCCTGAGCTCAGCCTACTCACAGTTTCTCCTGCTCCTGGGGTCCGCCATCCTCCTCAGCCTCCGAATGGAAGCATCGGTATGTGGAGGAGGCCAGAAGGACATCATATGAGCTGTCCTGGGGATGCTACGTCTTGTCCTATCCAGAGTCACTGACTGCTGACTAGAATGGAGCTCTGGAGGGGAGGGTACTGTCCGCTCTGCGCATTGGATCCCAGGCAGCTCCTACAGAAGTGCCTGCACCTAGTGGGGCTTCCTGCGTGTTTGAAGAATGATAGGGCCCCAGTCAGCTCCATCACGCATATTGGTGTGGGTCTGGGCGTCCTGCTCATCCTGGGCATCCTTGACTGGTTTGAGCCAGGACTCAGACACGACACACAGATAGAGCCTCCAATCTCCTTTTCCAATGGGAAAACAGCCCAACTCAACACCTGGCGACAGTGAGGGATGAGGCAGAAAGTTGATCATGGGCAAGAGGACAAAGATGACCCAGCAGAGACGCAGCCCTGCCAGCAGAGCTTTCCACAGGCCAGGGTGACTTTCCCTGCAGTGCCCCCACTGAGGAGCTGGAGTGTTTCCATCCCGATCAGAGGAACAAAGTGAGACTCAGGGAGTTGGTGACTTTCCCTAGACTCAAAACCTCAAGGACTGAATCACACTGGGCTGTGAAGGGCAGGGTGCTCACCTCATAAACAACACTTCCAGGACCTCCTTGTTGGTAGTAAAAGTTGGGTACGTGCCCAAGAAGGTGGAGACGTACGTGGGGTCTCTCCCCAGGAAGGCGGGTACGAGGTGCTCCACTCGCTGCTTCAGCAGGCCTGCATCGATGGTCCACCCCACACAGTTCTCATTCTCATTCCTGGGTGTGACCTTTGTACCCTGAGGTAGAACACAGGAAGGACTTAGAATCAGACACAGCACTATGGCCAACAGGAGGGTTGGAGTCCAGAATGCAGACCAAATCCCCAGACCCCAGTGACTTGTGGCAAGCCTGAGACCTGGGTGCCCAGAGTAGGAAAAAGGATCCTGGCATTCACACGAGAATTTGAGGTGGGAAATGACTGAACACATTAGGATCTCAGGTCAGATTGTTAGATGAGTATGGACAGCAGCTCCCTGCATTAACAGCAGTGTCCCTGTGATTTCTAACAGCACAGTGCATTCTGGGGATCCGAGGAGAGGGACAGTACCTGGCAGAGGTTGGATCAGGATAATAGGACATGTAGGATGCTCAGTGCAGCACTGTGACACAGCAAGAGAAGGGAATCATGTCACAGTCCCACATTTGTGAAGGGCTGAATGGGTGAGGAGGTGAGTGGTCTCATTTCCAGAATGTTGTCTAGGTGGTAAGGCCCTTGCTCCTGATCTGGAGGGGCCCCAGGGGCGTGTTCCTTGGCAACCAAAGTGCAGAACAGCAGACATAATGCCATGAGGCCCATATCCCTGTGGCTAAAAATCCCCCTGCTCATCGTGATCTTGTGCCAGACTTGGAGAAGGTGTGGAAGGATGGTCAGGCCAACAGGGACACCTGGGAAGAGGAGTTTGGAAAATATGCAAACATCCTCTTTGTTCCCGTGGAGGGAACAAAGTGGTGGCCAAATGATCATACTAATGAAGCACAGTGTCTTTCTGGCCTCGAGGAGATGGAGTTGGCAGCTTTAAAACCTTGGCTTGGTTGTAGGATACCATAGACGTCGGCCAGGGGGAACACAGTGGTAAGCATGAGAAGGTAAATCGTGAATGAGATATACAGTCCAAGATGCCCACACTTCCCCTCTCTCGAGGTATATTCAATTTCAAGCATAGTGTATTTCATCAAGTCCAGCTTGAAGCAGGGCGATGGAATCCAAGCAGAGATCCAAGCAGAGATGGCACTCAAGGTGCAAAGCAACTTTTCTATCCCAGGGGAATGTGCCATTCTAAATTTCAGGAGATAATTCCTTTTTTTGTTGTCATAGGACTTGGTGTTGTCAGCAGGAGAGCAAGTTAATCTTATGTACGGTCACGGTAAAGGCTGTTTCCCACAGCTTTTACTTTTATTAGGGTGCTGGATATCTCGGTGGGGGGGCTCTAGTCTATCATAGGGAGTAATAGGCCCTGCTGGTTGATCATTCCAATGTGTTAAGGTTGGAGCAGTATTTTAGGCCACTAGCCAAGATGGTTTTGCTTGTTACTTTCATATTTAATTTGTTAGTTTAATATTCTTTTTTTTTCTTTTTAGCAGCCCTGCCATTTGTGAGTTATAGGGTAGGTAAAACCTCCATTCAGAGTCATGTTCTTTTGCCCAGTTTTGCATATTATACTTTTGAAAGGTGACTCCCACTTTTGAAAGGTGTATATTTTATGAAGGCATCCATACATAGTTTCCAGTTTCTCGAATCCCCTAATGGTGGCGGCCTGGTTTGCATGGCAGGAAGGGAAAGCTTGGGTTAGGCCAGATGCAGTGACCACAGAAACTAGGAGTATTTAGAACATTCACTTAGAGGAAGAGGGCTGATCGAATCAACCGGCCAATGTCTTCCTGGTTAGGAATTCCAGTGAATGGCTCCAGATGCTTCTGGCAGTTTCCTTGGACATTGTTTAGAACTCACAGGACAGGCTGTTACTGCGTTACCCACGTCAATGTACTTCAAGGTAATTCAGCATTCCTAGCAATATGCCATTCCATCTGGGCACTGCAGTGGCCACTCTTTCTACGCACCCATTCTAACGGAGTTCAGTAGTTAAAGCTTGTACTTTAGTACAAGTAGTTAAAGCGTGAGCTTTCTGACTGCCAGGAGGTGTCAGTGTCTTATACGCTGGTACAGTGAAAACAGTGAGGTCCGCCTTAGGCTCTGGCAGACAGACCCAAATGTCTTTCCACATATTTTGACTCCATAAGGGCTTATTCATAATCATCAAAGCACTTGGCTTTCCATTGTCTGAGCCCTCTGGTTAATACCTTTAGAAAAGCCCAGCTGTCAGTGCAAAGGGTTAACAGCCTGACTGCTGCTTTCAACCCACTGGCTGCTATGGTTTGTTCCTGTTCTCATCCAGATGGTGTCGATGTTGGGCTGAATACTGATCACAGACCATGTGAGTAGATGTCCTCAGTATACCAGGTATCAGTGGGAATCACTCCTACCCACTCTTTCTCAGCTGCAGGGGCCACCATTAGGAATAGGTGTGGGGCATCTGGAGGTTCTATACAGGGCCTGGTAGTGCCTGCACATCTAGAGACACTGGGCAGTGGACAGGGACTCCTCTGCTGAAAACAGGCATGCCACTTAGTCAAAGTAGGGGTTTGAGCCATAGCAGAGATGGGTCGATGAAAAATAGTTTTCATCTTCTCCTGCACAGTCATGGAAGTTCTCATCCCAGTGTGTTCTATAGTGAGAGGCTCCACCTGGAGGAGAGCTGTGTACATTGGCTAAAAACCATTGTTCTCTTGAGGGTATGTCAGATTTTGACCAAAATGCTAGAGGTACTCTCTCCTCTTACTGTGCCTGCCACAGTGCCAACCCATGCCTCTGGAGTCAAAGACACGTCTAATCCAAAAAGGAGCCCTGTTGGACAAATGCCCAGAGCTTTAATCTGCCTTACTATTATTTTTTTAATGTACCATTTTAAACATTCATTTCTTTAAAAATGTGTATTTATTTTTGAGAGAGTGGGGGGGGGGGGAAGAGCATGAGGTGGGGAAGGGCAGAGAGAGAGGGAGACAGAACGACAAACAGGCTCCAGGTTCTGAGCTGTCAGCACAGAGCCCAATGAGGGGCTTATACCACGAACCATGAGATTCCTGAGCTGAAGTCAGAAGCTCAACTGACTGAGCCACCCAGGCGCCCCATGCCTTACTATTATTTTTACTTTCTCAAAGGTGGCTTGCTGTTCTGATCCCCTATCCCATATATGTCCTTTTTTCATCAGATGCGTTAAAGTATAGAGGCACTGTGCCAGGTAGAGAATAAAAGTCCTCAAAAACCCCCAAACCCCTACAAAACCTTGTGCCTCTTTCACATTCTTAGAGTTTGGGTGGACTTGCATCTTATAAATCACAGCTTCTGGAACAATATGAGTCTTATCTGACTAGATGATAACTCAAACCTTATGTGAGTGCCTGTTGCCTGAATTTTCTATGGGTTTGTTGTATATCCTTTCTTTTGCAGATGTTCCAGCAAAGCCCGCAAGGTGTCCTGGAGTAGAGGCAAATCTTTACGTGTTAAAATTATATCATCAATATAATGATCCTGTCTCATCTATGTGGGAAAGAGAACAGAAGAAATAGGTCCCCAGCTACCATCCATGACATATGGCGGGACTGCCTATTCAGGTAGCCTTGGCGGGGGGGGGTGATTTGAAAGTTCATCATTGTCCCTTCCACATGAAGCCAAGTTAACCTTAGTTACCAGAAACCTTTACTCACCAAAGCCTTTTTTTAAAAAAATGAATTTCCTAAACGACTTTTGCAAGGACACTTTTTTTTTTTTTTGACAAAGCATTAGAGTAAAACAGCTACTATCTGCAAATCACAAATAACAAAAGACTTAAAAATGGCCAGAATTAAAGATTTTTTGAGAGATCATTATAATACAGTTGAAAAGCTAGCTGCTATAGTGGTCTGTATGTTAGAGTCTTCCCCCACCCCACTTGTATTTTCTTCAGTCTCTGTGGGCAGTGTTTTGATTATCTGCTGGGGTGTTTACATTTCAAAGACATGTTAAGATTTACAACTTCAAAGGACCTGGAAAGAAAGAAGTTTTCTCCTAAAGGTTTGGGGGATACTTGTTATTTAAAATTTTCCTTTGTATTAGAGATTCTGTTTCTTCATCAATTACCACAACATCCTCTTCTTTACTTTCGTCACTTCTTTATAGAGATTCCACCTTTATAGAGATTCCACTAAAAGGTGGATGACTAATTAGTCATTAGTCAAGGTCAATGACTAATGACCTTGTCATTAGTGCCTAGATCTTTAGTCCATGGCAGATTGCATTGCAAAATGGCATGCTAAAGTCTCCTACTATCATCCTGCTCTACCATTTTGTCTGCCAGCCCCGAAGCTGTCATGGTGGTGGGCACTCTCATGTCCTCTTCTGATCTTAGCTCATCTTTTAACTTCCTGACATGGCTTTAGCCTCCAGTTGGACATCGCGGCTGGCCAAAGTGTCCACAGTAGAGGCCAGCCCACTGGGGCTACCATGAGCTTCCTTTCTCTGACACACTGCACAAGGTGTAGTTCCTTTAACAAGCACATTAGACCCAGTGGTGTTCTGAGGCCATCCCATCTTTGTGTGGCCATCTACAAGTATCTGACATAGGGTCCTCCCTCCCCACAGACAGGTCAATGGCCCACTTGGGATTTCCCCTCCAGATGTCTCTTTCTCAAGGCCCATTCTTCGGTCTCCTGCCTAACTTACCAATTGTTGGTTCATAACCCTCCGAGAAGTTTCCAGGTATCACCTGACACTGGTCTTCATATACAGAAGACAGAGAGAAACCAAAGGAAGAGGCAGGCCACTTCAGGTTGGTAGGTGGCAGTTTTTTTTTTTTTAATTTTTTTTTTCAACGTTTATTTATTTTTGGGACAGAGAGAGACAGAGCACGAACGGGGAAGGGGCAGAGAGAGAGGGAGACACAGAATCGGAAACAGGCTCCAGGCTCTGAGCCATCAGCCCAGAGCCCGACGCGGGGCTCGAACTCCCGGACCGCGAGATCGTGACCTGGCTGAAGTCGGACGCTTAACCGACTGCGCCACCCAGGCGCCCCGTTAGGTGGCAGTTTTAATAAGCAAAAGGAACTTACATTTGAGATTTCTTTTAGGTGGTAGCAAGGCAGATGGATCCCTGCACCCACTCACTAAACCCTACAAGTTTCTAAAGAAACGGAACTGGGCCCAGTTACATGTACCACGTAGGTGTTTTCAACACCAAATCACCATCTCACGGCTATGTCCTTGGAGTAGCGTCTGGGAATGGGAAAGGCCGTTAGAATACACACCACAAGGAGAGGAGAAAAGTGCGAAACCTCTGAGGGCCTGAAGTCTGGCTCACAGGTCAACTGAAAACCACATCTTTTTGATGACATTTCACAACAATTACCTGTGCATTTACTTTTATTAATATTTCATTCCACCATGTGGCTTTAAGCTGCTGTCTATTTCTTTCATTTCACCTTAATTGACTATATTGAGCATTTCTCTTTTTTATTGAAATGTATTTGACATAAAAAGCTGTGCACATGTAAGGTGTACAGTGTGTTGATTTGAGACATTTATATACAGTAATTTAATTGCCATTGTAATGATAGCACATCTATCTCATCATATAACTTTAATTTCTTTTTGGGATGGAAATACCTAAGATCTGGTCTTTGGCAAGCTTGGTTATTATAGGGCAATATTGTTGTTTCACTATCCTATGAATTAGATCTCCTGGACTTGTCTATTGGTGTCAGATCTGTACATTTAAACAACATCTGCCCTATTCTCCCAACCTCAGCTTCTGATAACCTCCATTTACTCTGTTTTTATGAATGTGATTTTTTTTGGATTCCACATATATGTTATATTATACTGTATTTGTCTTTCTCTGTCTGCTTTACCTTACTTAGCATAATTTCCTCTAGGCCTATCCATACTATTACAAACGGCAGGGTATCGTTCTTTCTCATGGCTAAATAATATTCCATTATACACTTATACCACATCTTCTTTCCCCATTCATTCATCGACAGGCACTTAGATGATTTCCATATCTTGGTTATTGTGAATAATGTTACAACAAACATGAGTGTACATATTTTCTTTGATATCCTGTTTTTAATTCCTTTGGGTGGGTATACACCCTGAAGTGTCAATATTAAATCATATTTTAATTCTATTTTTTTAATTAAGAAGGTCCATTCTTCCTCTATAGCGGCTGAACACATTTACATTCCTGCAGACATGTCCAAGGATTTCCTTTTCCCCACATCTTAGCCAATGTGTGTTACCTGTTGCCTTCTTGATGATAGCCATCTTAACATGTGTGAGGTGAGGTGATATGTACTGTAACTTTGATTTGCGTATCCCTGATGACTTGTGATGTTAAGCGTCTTTTCATGTATGTGTTAATCATTTGGATGTCTTTTTTGGATAATGTTTATTAGGTTCCTCGGCTCATTTTTTTTTCATTGAGTTGTCATAGTTATGTTTGTTGTAGTAGTTACTGTTATTGTTGTTACTGAATCATGTAGGTTCTCTGTATGTTTTGTATATTAAAACCTTACATAATATATAGTTTGCAAATATTTTCTTCCATCGTGCAGGTTGCCTTTTCATATTGGTGATTGTTCTTTTGGCTGTGTAAAAGCTTTTCATTTTGATGTAGTCCCACTTGTTGATTTTACTGATAGCTACTTACCTTCATTTTTCCAGTAAAAGCTTCACACTTTTCTTCTTTCCCTTTAATATTTTTGATGCCACAATTTACCTCTTCTTATGCTGTGTATTCAATTTCAAATTATAGTAGCTATAGCTATTTTGAAGCCTCTATTTGCTTAACCTTTATACTATACTTAAGTGGTTTCTCCATCATCCTTACAGAATTGCTCTTCATTGTCTTGTATCTGTGTGATTTCAAAGGTTACATACTTTAACTCATTTTTTCCCCTTTCTTCTCTCTGCTTACTCTACCTTAGATGTTCTCTATTGTATTCTTCATTTCATCCAACTCATCGAATTCTTTATCTCCAGAATTTGTTTCTCTCTTTTTAATCATTTCTGTGCTTTGATAAAGGTCTCATTTTGTTCCTGTACCCTCTTGTGAATTTTGTTTAACTGTTTATCTGAGTTTACTTGTAGCTTGTCAAGTTTCTTCAATAGAGCTATTTTACATTTTTTATCAGCTAGATTACAGATTTGTCTTTTTTTATGTTGTTGGGGAAATATTGATAGCTTTTGGCAATGCCATGTTTTCTTGGTTTTGACATTACTATATTGCTATATACTATACTATACTATAGCATTACTATATTGCTGTTTTCACATTTGAAGTATCTTTACTAGCTATCAACACATGAGGAACTGTTTATTGATGCTGCCTCTTTGGAGATCACAAATTTGTAATAGATAGAACTCCTCTACTCAATGGCAGAAAATATTTATACATTATACACATAATAAGGGATTAATATCCAGAATATATAGAGAAATCCTAAGACTCAAAAGAAACAAACTAATTTAAAAGCTGGACAAAGCACTTAAATAGACGCTTTCCCTAGGAAGATATACAAATGCCTAATAAGCACAATAGAAGATGCTCATTTTTAGGGAAATGCAAATCAAAACAACAGTGAGGTATCACCTCACACCCATTACAATGAACGTGACTAAGATAAAATAGACAATGACAAACGTGGTTGTTGGCAAGACAGTGGAGACAATGGAATCTTTGTGCCCTGTTTTTGGTAATGTAAAATGCCACAGCTTCTTTGAAAATCAATACAGCATTTTCTCAAAAAATTAAACACAAGATTAACATAAAATCCAGGAATTCCACTTCTGGGTATATACCTAAAAGAATTGAAAGCAGGTTCTCAACAAGATATCTGTACACTTATGTTTATAACAGCCTTCCTTACCATATCTGTAATGTGGAAGCAAGCCAAGGGTCCACTGACAAACAGATAAACAAAATATGTTATACAACTACACTGGAATATGGTTTACCCTTGAAAAAGTAGGAATTTTTTTACATATATTATAATGTGTATAAACCTTGCGGGCATTATGCTAAGTGCAATAAGCTAGTCACAAAAAGATAATTACTTTATGATTCCGTTTCTATGAAGTAACTAAAATAGTTACATTCATAGAGATAAAAAGTAGAATAGCAGTTGCCAGGTGTTGGGAGGAGAAGGGAATGGGGAATTATTATTTAATGGATACAGCTTCAGTTTTGAATGATGAAAAGTGTTCTGGATTTGGATGTTGATGATGGTTGTACAATATGAATATACATAACACTACCAGACTGTTCACTTAAAATGATTTAGATGGTAAAGTTTAGATTATGTGTATTTTACCTGGCTAAAAATGTATTTTTAATATATTTTTTAAGGAAATTTAAATTTCCTTAAATCTCCTTTAAATTTTTTAAGGAAATTTATTTAAGGAAATAAAAAGCAATGGGAAGAAATTGGGGAGATTAAAAAAAATTTTTTTTAAGTTTATTTTTGACAGAGAGAGAGGCAGAGAATGAGCAGGGGAGAGGCAGAGAGAGATGGAGACACAGACTCGGAAGCAGGCTCCAGGCTCTGAGTTGTCAGCACAGAGCCTGATGCAGGGCTCGAAATCACAAACTGCGAGATCATGACCTGAGCTGAAGTCAGCCGCTCAACCAACTGAGCCACCCAGGAGCCCCCAAATTGGGGAGTTTTTAAACAAAGAAGGAGTTGATTTTATTCCTGTATTTTATGAAGATTATTTTCTCAGCAGCATGGAGAATAGATTGAAAGGAAGTAACATGGAAAATATTGACAGAAGATGTAAAGATCTGAAGTAGGACATAAGTAAGAATTTCTTTTCTTTCTTTCTTTTTTCTTTTCTTTCTTTCTTTCTTTCTTTGTAAGAGAAAGAACACACTCAAGAGACTCATGTAATAAAATTAATAAGCTACTTGAGAGGTAAGAGACAGAGAAATAGGTGGAAAGAAACTTTTCAAGGTGGAGAAAACAGGAAAAGGAGCTGATAAAGAAGATAGAAAATTAACGGTTTTACATGAGCTTGAAGACATATTACCCAAATGAGATTCTCTAGTAGGATACTGGATATGGCTATGTTAGTGTCAAGCTCAGAAATACTTCAGATTGAGATGTACATTTGAGGATAATGAGCATATCAATGGTAAAGATCTGAATCTGAGAGAAATAATACACGGAGGCTCAATAAATTACCCTCAATATTCTGCAGAAGCCAACGGAGTAATCATCTGTCCAGAATACAAGTGCCTTACTAAAATATCTGTTTTATTAATGTGAATTAAATCTCTGATTAGATGTGAAATAATGACTAATATGTTCCTGGAAATGATTATTTTTCATACTATAAATCTGCAAGTGACTATAGTTTTTAACAAGAAAATAAATCTTCTGAGAGGGCAAGAATTATAACCTTAATTTTAAAAAATATTCTGTAAACCTCTATGGATACGCATGTTTGCAAGTAGTGTGATAATGTCATAGTATACATTCTTACAAAATATAGACTTGTAATTTTCCTACATAATCCAGATTTTAATAGCTGTAACATTCAATTACTAGAAACATCTTGTTCTATGAAAATGGTAGGAACTGGTAAAATACTAGCTGCATCTGTGATGAAGAATTTAGCCAGCTATTGTAGGATACATTTTCTATCCTAACAAAACTTTTGATTCCTGGATTTCAGAGCCAAACTTTAGTGTTTTTTTTTTTAATTTTATTTTTGTTTTTGCAGAAACTATTACATAGTACGTGGTCAACCATTGTTCATAGAGGATGTTAATATTGGGAAATGTTTAATGTTGAACACCATGAGAAGGTAGTGATTTTCTTGATTGCATAGGAGTTAACCATTGAGTAGCAAATATTCTTAGAGTCAAATCTGTAGAAGGAAAGTAAGACACACCCCTAGCACTCTGACCAGTTTAAGCATCCATGTTTTAGAGAAGGCTATGACAGTGGGAGAGAGAATTATCTCTGAGCCTTGGGATTTAGAAAGTGGCAGTTCATATCAGCAAATACTGTGAGAGGACTCATCTCTGTAGTTAGCCAAGTTTTCATTCAGGGATAAATACCACACTGCCCACATTGAGTGGAGTTTTCCAGAGAGATCAGTGTGTCTGGAGTGTCAAGAGGAAAAACTTGATGGAACTTTGGAAGCCTAAAGTGGAATAAAATATTTTAAGGGTCTTTATGCATCTAAATGCTGTCATGTGAAAGTCAGGATAAAGGCACATTGTCATTACCCTAAAGAAGAGTTTAAACACTCTGCAGGTGAGGAACTACCTTCCAGAGGACTGATTGACTTTTGTTAGTGTAGCAGGAGCCCACACAATTGTGGTTTTCTTTTTTGTAATGCAAGTGTCTGACTTAAGCTTTGATTGCCAGGACGTACATCTCAAAGAGGCATCCATTTCAAAGAAAGCTATCTCCAATAAACACATCCCTAGCCACAGGGGTAGACAAATAGGACACCTCCCCCCACTGAAGCTCCATTGATTAATAAGTCTTGGTTGATTTCAATAACTCAGCATTTGGGACACTTGTCTTTTTTATTCTCTGTACTTTTCCCACTCTTATGTTTTAATTTACCAATAAAGACTAATGCCATGACACCCAAGACCCCCATTTATACCATAACAAAAACACAACCCCACCCTGTGTGTACTATCTTCTCTCTCTCTCCCCTCTCTCTGTCTCCCTGACCCAACAAAAATCTTGCTGACACCAAGTATAATTTCCATGTCTTTTAAACTATCTTTTTTCACTTTCCTGAACTTGTTGTTGAAGGGTGTCTTGCCATCTTACTAAAAACAACAAAGGTTGGGTCATTGGTTAGTTATAAGCTAAGACCCACACAAAACAGTTTGTGTAATCAGCAGGATTGCATGATTGCCCTAGCACTTAATCAACGGGAGTGTCCTTTACCTGTGACTTGCTAACTAACCATCTAACTCAGGTGGGTAATACCACCTGGGAAAGAAGCACCACTTGCTAGAAGTTTTCTTGCTACTATGTGCTTTTCCATATTTCCTCTGTCACGTTTTGCCTGTAGTATGCAACCCAAAAGGCTATCGCTTCCATAATAATCCAATGATCCCCAGAGAAGCATGATCAGTATCATATGTTCTAACAAGATGATTAGACCACTAATTATAAAAGCCTTACTTGACTATTAAAGTGTGAAAGGGTCGTCTCTGAATCAAGGCCAAGGAAAGCTGAGGAGGTTGGACTGGATCAGATCGGATTGCAGACTTACTGTCACTTCCTGAGGAGAGGCTCTGGACTAAAGGCATGAGGAAAGGATTCCTGTAGGTGAGTGGGATGAGAGACACCTGCCTGCAACCAATGACTTAATGGTTCTTGCCTGCACTGTATGTCCTAACCCAGAAAAGTGAAATAGCCTTGCAAGCAGAAACCAAAGGCAACACAAAATGAAAACTATAACAGAGGCCTACAGTCTCTGTGTCACCAGTTCACTCCCAAGTGTCACTGCCTTCCCTGACCTGATGGGATATGATGGGTCTAATTCCTGGCATGATGTTGCTAAAAAAAATAATGGACAAATAAAAATGTCCTGAACTTTTGGGATTAGCACCTCCTTAGAGCCTTGAGAAGGTAGACTAGCTCTTTGATAAATGCAAAACCCCATGGACGCTTCCTGGACATTATTTAATACCATGCATACCAATAGGCCAAGATTCTGGCATTACACTCCAGAAGCCTAGGGGCTTTTCCCATTGTTATCATGCTGGTAGTGACAGACCCAATTCTGGAGAAGTCTTTTGGGACTCCCTGGAAAAGAAATCAGCCATCTACGAAGAGGGCTCATAGTGACATCATTGAAATTTTTTCGGTAATAACACGTAAGATTAAGGTAACACACAAAAAAATCAAGAAGTAGCAATTGAGATAAAAAAAAAACCACACAACTATGCCTTAACTGAAATTTAAACCTTTCTTAAGTATTTTATGTAGAAAGAAGGAGAGGAGGCTATTGTGGGTTTCTTATTTGCTTAAAAGAGCTCTGAATTTTTACTCATGGCTGCTAAAATGTGTCCACTGGCCAGTGTCTCTAACCCCCCTAAAATCCATAACTTTCTTAAAGGTCCATCTGGGATATATGCTTGTTACCTCTGAGACACCACAAATCCTGCACCCCTTGGCTTTTCCCTGAACAGGTGAGAATGAAGAAATGTACCTGATGAGGCATTCTTCCTACAAAGGGAAAAGCTAACAGGGTTATTGAGTCCTCTGGTGAGGAGAAAGGGGGAAAAGAAAAGGCAAAGTCCCCCAGAACCACTAATGTCTGTACCAGGACCTTCTTATCCTCACTTGGATATTTATTGCTTGGCACCGTCTCCTCACAGTGAATGAAAAACAATAAGATAAAGCCCAGGTCCTGTGGTACAAAACTGGCATAATTGAATGGGTATACCATTTCCATAACTATAGTAACCCAAAGGACCCAATCTTCATGTCCAATCCTGAAAAGGTCCCATTTGACCATGAGTCCAGAGAATTATATTTTACAGATGCTCCCCCTAGTTACAGGATCAAAATGATGGGAGAAAAAGAAACAAAGGGAGAGGGGTCAACATGGAGGAGAAGTAGGGGGATCCATATGTCCCGTGTCTCTCAAACAAAGAAGTGTAGAAGCCAAGGGACTTTGAACACCAGAGCCTGGGAGGAAAAGAAACTGAATCTATTAGGAAAAAAATGGGAAATCTGGAAAAAAGATAGGTGGGTAACTGAGAACTGGGGGAGATTAAAAAAGGCCACGTGGGCACGGAGGGGTGGCACCCCCTTCTGCGGAGAGGCAAAGGGAGGAGAAAGAGTGGCTGGGGAAGTGCAGGACCATATCTGGACGGAGAAAGACCTCGGACTGAGACTGAGAGGGATCCGATCTCTAACTGCGGGGCTTTCTTTGGACTGGGGACGGCTCCCTGTTCCGAAGTCCACCCGGAGAGGAGGGGAGCCAGCCCTGGGTGCAGTGGTAGGTCAGGGGCGCAGTCCAGCGCTGGAGAAAGTGGTTCCCTCCCCGGAGGGCTGCACAATAGTACAAAACCTGCCTGCATCAGCCACCCTGGGCACAGTGACTGGGCCGAGGGCGCAGTCTGCAGGGGGACAAGTCCGTTGTCTCCCTGGAGTGCTGTGGGAAAAGACAAAGCCAGCCTGTGTCCGCCACCCCAGGGGCTTGCGGTGGCGAGGGTGGCGGCTCAGTCCGCAGGAGGAGAAGTCGGTCCTCCCTGAAGTGCGGTGACACAGACAAAGCCAGCAGGACCACATATTGGCCACACTGAGAGGTGCTTCTCCAGGGCCAGAGCACGCATAGCAGGACTTTGAATCCTAGTCAAGCACAGGATCAGGGGAGTCAGTGGAGAGAGGGAAGACCGCCCCCTCTGCACCCGCGGCACAGTGAGGACAACTCAAACTGTCCACTGGGTCTGGCTCTGTGGAAAAGAGACTGGGGGATCACCATTCCCCCCCCCCCCGACACACACACCACCACCAAGGCGGGGCCTCAGGGATCACTACCAGGCCCATAGTGGAGGTGGGTCCAGACCACACCAAACCACGTTCCTTTGCACTGGGTAACTGCTATCGACTGGAGCGGCACAGACCCTGTGGACAGCTCGTCCCGACAAGCTATGCAGCATTGCCTGGATTAACTCTAGGTCAATTCTGGATATACAGATATATATTGCCCCCCCCCACTCCTCCCCCCCCCCCATTTCTTCTCCTTATCTCTTCCTTCCCTTGGCTGGTCACTCTGGTTATCGGTCTGTCTAAACAGACATTTAACCCATTATCTTCATACATGTTCTACACCTTCTTTACACTCCTTTCTCTCTCTCTGGAATAACCAAGCCACACAGTTTCTCTGTCTGGGTAACTGTATCCTCGTTTCATTTTCCCCACCTCCTTCCTTAGTTTCCTTTCTCTCTCTCTGGATTAAGCCTTTTAGTCTCTCTGCCTAATCAATGTTTATTTTTTCTCCCCCCCTCCACGCATTTTTCCCGTGGTATGTGCTCATCCATTAGCACTGCCTCCACTCTCTTCTTTACTTGTAGTTGGTGTTTTTGTTTTTGTTTTTGTTTTTTAGTCTTTAGGTTTTTGTTTTTGTTTATTTGTTTGTTTATTTGTTTGTGTGTTTGTGTGTTTTTGTCTCCTGTTTGTCTATCTGTTTTCCTTTCCAGGGCTACTCCAAGGAAGAAATCAAGGCACATCTGGTGGAGGGTCCAAAAAATCACTACGAGTAGGGTAATAAAATAATCAAAGTCACAACAACAGAGAGCAAGTAACAATCCCTGAAAAAACACCTCCTGAAAGGCCAGGCCCTGGACAGTGTATGACCCTCCTTTAATATAGCAATGCTCACAGGTGCAGAGCACATAACAAGATTTGAACACTCATAAGGGATAGAAAACTAGCCAAAATGACGAAATGGAAGAATTCTCCTCAAAAGAAATTCCAGGAAGTAGCTACAGCTAACGAATTTACCAAAACTGATTTAAGCAATATAACAGAAAAAGAATTTAGAATAATACTCATAAAATTAATCACTGGGCTTGATAAAAGCATAGAGGACAGCAGAGAATCTATTGCTACAGAGATCAAGGGACTAAAAAATTGTCATGAGGAATTAAAAAACGCTATAAATGAAGTGCAAAATAAAATGGAGGTGACCACAGCTCAGATTGAAGAGGCAGAGGAGAGAATAGGTGGATTCAAAGATAAAATTGTGGGAAAAGAGGAAGCTGAGAAAAAGAGAGATAAAAAAAATCCAGGAGTACGTGGGAAAAATTAGAGAACTAAGTGATACAATCAAACGGAACAATATACGTATCATAGGAATTCCAGAAGAAGAAGACAGAGAAAAAGAGGCTGAGGGTGTATTTGAATGAATCATAGCTGAGAACTTCCCTGATCTGGGGAAGGAAACACGCACTGAAATCCAAGAGGTACAGAAAACTCCCTTCAAACATAACTTGAATCGATCTTCTGCACAACATATCATAGTGAAACTGGAAAAAGAAGGATAAAGAGAGAATTCTGAGAGCAGCTAGGGATAAACGGGCCCTAACATACAAAGGTAGACACATAAGGGTAGTAGCAGACCTATCTACTGAAACTTGGCAGGACAGAAAGAATGGCAGAAAGTCTTCAATGTATTGAACAGAAAAAATATGCAGCCGAGAATCCTTTAACCAGCAAGCCTGTCATTCAGAATAGAAGGAGAGATAAAGGTCTTCTCAAACAAAAACTGAAGGAATTCATCACCACTAAACCAGCCCTACAAGAGATCCTAAGGGAGATTCTGTGAGGGAAATGTTGCAAGGACCACAAAGTACCAGAGACACCACTACAAGCATGAAAACGACAGATGTCACAATGACTCTAAACCCATATCTTTCAATAATAACGCTGAATGTAAATGGACTAAATGCTCCAACCAAAAGACATAGGGTATCAGAATGGATAAAAGAAAACAAGACCTATCTATTTGCTGTCTACAAGAGACTCATTTTAGACCTTCAGATTGAAAGTGAGGGGATGGAGAACTATCTATCATGCCACTGGAAGTCAAAAGAAAGCTGGAATAGCCATACTTATATCAGACAAACTAGACTTTAAATTAAAGGCTGTAACAAGAGATGAAGAAGGGCATTATATAATAACCACAGGGTCTATCCATCAGGAAGAGCTAACAATTATAAATGTCTATGCACCGAATACAAGAGCCCCCAAATATATAAAACAACTACTCACAAACATAAGCAACCTTATTGATAAGAATGTGGTAATTGCAGGGGACTTTGATACTCCACTCACAGCATTGATTAGATCATCTAGACACAGGATCAATAAAGAAACAAGGGCCCTGAATGATACATTGGATCAGATGGGCTTGACAGATATACTTAGAACTCTGTATCCCAAAGCAGCAGAATATACTTTCTTCTCGAGTGCACATGGAACATTCTCCAAGATAGATCACATACTGGGTCACAAAACAGCCCTTCATAAGTATAAAAGAACTGAGATCATACCATGCACACTTTCAGACCAAAATGCTATGAAACTTGAAATCAACCACAGGAAAAAGTCTGGAAAACCTCCAAAAGCATGGAAGTTAAAGAACACCCTACTAAAGAATGAATGGGTCAACCAGGCAATTAGAGAAGAAATTTAAAAATATATGGAAACAAATGAAGATGAAAATACAACAATCCAAACGCTTTGGGATGCAGCAAAGGCAGTTCTGAGAGAAAAATACGTCGCAATCCAGGCCTATCTCAAGAAACAAGGAAAATCCCAAATACAAATACTAACAGCACACCTAAAGGAAATAGAAGCAGAACAGCAAAGGCACTCCAAACCCAGCAGAAGAAGAGAAATAATACAGATCAGAGCAGATACAAACAATAGAGAATAAAAAAAAAACAACAAAACAAAAAACAAAAAACAAAAACAAAACAAAACTGTAGAGCAGATCAATGAAATCAAGAGTTGTGGTTTTTTTTGAAAAAATAAACAAAATTGATAAACCTCCAGCCAGGCTTCTCAAAAAGAAGAGGGAGGTGACCCAAATAAATAAAATAATGAATGAAAATGGAATTATTACAACCAATGCCTCAGAAATACAATTATCAGGGAATACTATGAAAAATTGTATGCCAACAAACTGGACAACCTGGAAGAAACGGACAAATTCCTAAGCACCCGCACACTTTCAAAACTCAAACAGGAAGAAATAGAAAACTTGAATAGACCCATAACCAGCGAAGAAATTGAATCAGTCATCAAAAATCTCCCAACAAATAAGAGTCCAGGAGCAGATGGATTCCCAGGGGAATTCTACCAGGCATTTAAAGCAGAGATAATACCTATCCTTCTCAAGCTGTTCCAAAAAATAGAAAGGGAAGGAAAACTTCCAGACTCATTCTATGAAGCCAGTATTACTTTGATTCCCAAACCTGACAGAGACCTAGGAAAAAAAGACAACTACAGGCCAACATCCCTGATGAATATGGATGCAAAAATTCTCAACAAGATACTAGCAAATCGAATTCAACAGCATGTAAAAGGAATTATTCACCATGATCAAGTGGGATTCATTCCTGGGCTGCAGGGCTGGTTCCATATTCACGAATCAATCAATGTGATGCATCACATTAACAAAAGAAAAGATAAGAACCATATGATCCTGTCAATCGATGTAGAAAAAGCATTTGACAAAATTCAGCATCCTTTCTTAATAAAAACCGTCGAGAAAGTCGGGATAGAAGGAACATACTTAAACATCATAAAAGCCATTTATGAAAAGCCCACAGCTAACATTATCCTCAATGGGGAAAAACTGAGGGTTTTCCCCCTGAGATCAGGAACACGACAGGGATGTCCATTCTCACCGCTGTTGTTTAACATAGAGTTGGAAGTTCTAGCATCAACAATCAGACAACAAAAGGAAATCAAAGGCATCAAAATTGGCAAAGATGAAGTCAAACTTTCACTTTTTGCACATGACATGATGTTATACATGGAAAACCTAATAGACCCCATCAAAAATCTGCTAGAACTGATACATGAATTCAGTAAAGTCACAGGATACAAAATTAATATACAGAAATAAGTGGCATTCTTATACACTAATAATGAAGCAACAGAAAGACAAATAAAGAAATTGATCCCATTTCCAATTGCAACAAGAATCTCTTACAGGCAGCAAATGGATAAGTCTTATTTGTTTATCCATTCCATCACTCTATTTCCTTTGCTTGGAGTGTTAAGTCATTTAGTCCATTTACATTCAAAGTCATTCTTGATAGGTATGTAATTATTGCCATTTTATTACTTCTTTTATGGTTCTTTTTGTAGTTCTTTGTTCCTTTATTCTCTTGCCTTCGCCTTTATTCTCTTCTCCTTCTCTTGTTGGCTTACTTTAGTGATATACTTGGATTCCTTTCTTTATTTTTTGTATATCTATTACTGGTTTTTGATTTAAAGTTACCATTAGGTTTGTGTCTAGCAGTCTGCATATGGCAGTCTATATTAAGTTGATGGTCACTTAAACTTGAACCCTTTCTTCACTTCCCCCAGCCTTCCAGGTATATGATATTATACTTTAATCCTTTTATTTTGTGAACCCCTTAATTTCTTTTTGTATATGTACTTCATTTTACTGCTTTTGTGCTTTCCACATTCCTTACTCCTGCTCATGTTCTTTCCTTTCCACTCAGAGAATCCCCTTTAACATTTATTGTAAGGTTGGCTTAATGGTTATGAATTCCTTTAGCTTGTGTTTATCTGGGAAACTCTTTATGTCTCCTTCTATTCTGAATGATAGACTTCCTGGATACAGTATTCTAGGTTGCAGCTTTTTTTTTTTTTCCTTTCAGAGCTTTGATTATATGATGACTCTCCTCTGGCCTGCTATGTTTCTGCTGTAAATCAGCTGATAGCTCTGTGGGGTTTCCCTCATATGTAACTGTCTTGCTTTCTTTTACTGCTTTTAAAGTCTCTCTTTATCACTACAGTTTGCCCTTTCAATTACCATGTGTCTTGGTGTTGGAGCCTCTTTTTGTCCTAGACCTGGATTTCTGTTTCCTTCCCCAAATTTAGGCAGCTTTCAGCTTTGTTTTCTTCAATAAATTTTCGGACCCCTTTTGTCTCTCTTTTCCTTCTGGGACCCGTATCATGCAAATTTCATTACACTCTGTGGTGTCACGGAGTGCCATTATTTATTTTCATTTTTTAGTATTCTTGTTGCTCCTCTCGTTTTGCTTCTTTGTTTTCCATTACTCTGCGCTCCAGATCGCTTACCTGTTCTGACAACTGAAACTGTGTCCTTATGAAGGAGAAGTCCTGTGGTCCCCTGTAGTGCAATGTCCCCTCATCACCTGACCATGGTGCTTCAGGGTGTCTCATGTGTGTGGTGCATGCATCCTGCTGTTGTGGCTGAGCTGTTTTTGCCTTCAGTCCAGTCATCTGTAATGGCTCTCTTTGCCTGCTGTGGATAGGGTTTGGGCCCTGTGTTGTTGATGGGCCAGTGGGCTTGTGTTGAGTCTGACCTGGCATTTGTCAGAACCACAGTCGCACTGAATTCCAAGGTACTCTCTCCCTGTGTTGTCCTCTGAGAAGCCTTCATTGGTGGACAGGGCCTGAAGTCAGACAAAATGTCTGCCCCCAGTTGACTCCACTGCTGGGGCCACAGTGGAACATGTGTTGATGGTTATCTTGCCCTCTTCCCCAGGTGGGAGTCACTTTGGAGCTGTGTTGAACTTCGTGCAAGCTGCATGCACACTGCTACGCTTGTGGCACCACTTTGGATGGAGTCCTCCTGAGGGTGTGTTGGATGGGGCAGGTCTGCAGGAAAACACAGAGTGTGGCATGCAGGGTTAGCCAGGCTTGCACAAGTACACTGTGGGAGCAGATCTCCAGCTGCTTTGTAGAACTACCAGGAGTATCTCAGCAAGGGAATGCTGGTGTGGAGTGCTCTTTTAGCAAGCTCGGTGGAGAGTGCTTTGAATGTCACTGGTTTCCACAGGTGTTCGTGTGTTTAGTTGTGGGCGGGGGGTGGGCAGCGAGAAGGAAATGGCATCCACCAGCTCTTCTGTTCCTGGGTAAGTGTTCTATCCTCTGCTCCTCCAGCACATGTTCTGAGATTACTAAATAAATCTCTTTCCCATATACCCCAGGAATTTTTCAAACTTCTTCTTCTCCTCCTTCTCCTCCTCCCTCTCCTCCTCCTACTGCTCCTCCTTCTCCTCCTCCTCCTCCTCCTCTTCCTCCTCCTCCTCCTCCTTCTTCTCCTTCTCCTTCTTTTTAATTTGAGATGGGGAAGACTGGAGGGGGAGAGAGAATCTTAAAATTCTCAGATCATGACCTGAGCCTAAATCAAGAGTCTGACACTCAACCGACTGAGCCACCCACCCAAGTACCCTCAAATGCTACTTCTTTTTTACATATATATATATATATATATATATATATATATATGAAATTTATTGACAAATTGGTTTCCATACAACACCCAGTGCTCATCCCAAAAGGTGTCTTCCTCAATACCCATCACCCACCCTCCCCTCCCTCCCACCCCCCATCAAACCTCAGTTTGTTCTCAGTTTTTAACAGTCTCTTATGCTTTGGCTCTCTCCCACTCTAACCTCTTTTTTTTTTTTTCCTTCCCCTCCCCCATGGGTTCCTGTTAAGTTTCTCAGGATCCACAGAAGAGTGAAACCATATGGTATCTGTCTTTCTCTGTATGGCTTATTTCACTTAGCATTACACTCTCCAGTTCCATCCACGTTGCTACAAAAGGCCAGATTTCATTCTTTCTCATTGCCACGTAGTATTCCATTGTGTATATATACCACAATTTCTTTATCCATTCATCAGTTGATGGACATTTAGGCTCTTTCCATAATTTGGCTATTGTTGAGAGTGCTGCTGTAAACATTGGGGTACAAGTGCCCCTATGCATCAGTACTCCTGTATCCCTTGGGTAAATTCCTAGCAGTGCTATTGCTGGGTCATAGGGTAGGTCTATTTTTAATTTTCTGAGGAACCTCCACACTGCTTTCCAGAGCGGCTGCACCAATTTGCATTCCCACCAACAGTGCAAGAGGGTTCCCGTTTCTCCACATCCTCTCCAGCATCTATAGTCTCCTGATTGGTTCATTTTGGCCACTCTGACTGGCGTGAGGTGATACCTGAGTGTGGTTTTGATTTGTATTTCCCTGATAAGGAGCGATGCTGAACATCTTTTCATGTGCCTGTTGGCCATCTGGATGTCTTCTTTAGAGAAGTGTCTATTCATGTTTTCTGCCCATTTCTTCACTGGGTTATTTGTTTTTCGGGTGTGGAGTTTGGTTAGCTCTTTATAGATTTTAGATACTAGCCCTTTGTCCGATATGTCATCAAATGCTACTTCTATGCTTTATCTCAGCGGTGTTGTTTGTTGTATTGTCTCTTCTTCAAGTACAAGGACTCAATTTTCCATCACCCTTCAGCTCTCCCAGAGCCAAGATCACTGATTTTAAAGTTTCAGGTGTTAGGCCTCACTGATTGTAAAAAACTTGTGGAGTTAAGCCTCTCTGGGTTTCACAGCCAAATGTTACAGGGATTCATCTTCCCAGTATGGGTCCCTGTGACTCAGGTGCCTGGTGTGGGATCTGTTCTTTTCCCGTTTTTCTGCCTGTGGGGTCCCTCCCTCCCATAGACAAATAGCATACGATCTCACTCCTATGTGGAATTTAAGAAACAAAACAAAGGAACAAAGCAAAAAAATTAAAAATAAAAAAGAGAGAGAGAGAGACAAACCAAGAAACAGACTCTTAACTACAAAGAATAAACTAATGGCTACCAGAGGGCAGGTGGGTGGGGCATGGGTGAAATAGGTAATGCGCAATAAAGACTACACTTCTCATGATGAGCACTGAGTAATATATAGAATTGTTAAATCTCTATATTGTACACCTGAAACTAATATAGAACTGTATGTTAACTATACTGGAATTAAAATAAAAAACTCAAAACAATAAAAATATAAAAATAAGGAGAAAAGGCATATACTATATGGAATAGTGACACTTTCACGAGTAGTAGGAAATGCATTTTTTTTTTTTTTTAAAGACCTAGTAGGGTTGGGTCGCCTGGGTGGCTCAGTCGGTTAAGCGTCGGAGTTTGGCTCAGGTCATGATCTCACAGCTTGTGAGTTGAGCCCTACGTGAGGCTCTGTGCTAACAGCTCAGAGCGTGAAGCCTACTTTGGATTCTGTGTCTCTCTCTCTGCTCCTCCCCTGCTCTCTCTCTCTCTCTCAAATATAAATAAACATAAAAAAATTAAAATAAAAAAAAAAGACCAAGTAGGGTTATCCTTGCAAAATCAGTCTATGGAGCGTCAAAGCTACCACCATTGTTCTGCTTTTTAAAATCTGATTATAAAAATCTATGCTTATGACCTAAGTCCTTAACTCCGAACTTTCCCATTTCTCACCCAATCTTGTCAATTTTTCATTCACTAATTCTCTTGCATCAGCCATGTTGGGGGGGGGGAGCTGTTTCTCTACCGTCTTAGGCTAATTCATTGAGGACTTGCAAATTAAACTGAAATGGTAGGTTAAAAGGAGAAAAAAAGATTTATTCCTATGTAGAGAAGAACTTACAAAAAAGAGTAGCTAGCTTACTACATGATTACCGTTAGAGGCTTACATATCTTAGTAGGAGAAAGGGAGTGGGGGAAAGAGCTTCTGTGGGTAGAACAAATAGGTTTGTTTATAAAAAGACAATGGATGGGGCACCTGGGTGGCTCAGTCAGTTAAGCATCCAACTTCAGCTCAGGTCATGATCTCACAGTTCGTGAGCCTGAGCCTGGAGCCTGCTTTGGATTCTTTGTCTCTGTCTCTCTCTGCCCTCCCCACTTTACGCTCTGTCTCTCTCACTCTCAAAAATAAACAAACATTTAAAAAAATAACAGGGCAGTGGAATTTTAGGAGAACACATGGGAGATAAGAAAGTTTTTTCTTTTCATCATGATAAGTGTATTCTGTAATCTCCATCACCTATTCCAACCATACCCCCTCCCACACACACTTCCCCTCTGGTAAACATCAGTTCATTCTCTATTGTTAAGGGTCTGTTCTTGGTTGGTTTGTTTCTTTCTCTTTTTTTCCTTTGTTTATTTGTTTTTTCCTTAAATTCCACAGAAGTGAGATGATACGGTATTTGTCTTTCTCTGACTGACTTATTTTGCTCAGCATTATACTCTCTATCTCTATCCATGTTGTTGCAAATGGCAGTATTTCATTCTTTTTATGGCTAAGTAATATTCCATTTTACATATACCACTTCTTCTTTATCCATTCACCTGTCTGTGGATACTTGGACTGCTTCCGTATCTTAGCTCTTATAAATAACACTGCAATAAACATAGGGGTGCATGTATCCCTTTGAATTAGTGCTTTTGCATTTTTATGGTAAATACCCAGTGGTGTGATTCCTGCATTGTAGGGTAATTCTATTCTAATTTCTTGAAGGACCTCCATGTTCTTTTCCACAGTGGCTCCACCCATTTGCATTCCCATCAACAGTGCACGAGGGTTCCTTTTTCTCTATATCCTCACAAACACTTGTTGTTTCTGGTGTTTTGGTTGAGGTAGGAAGAGTTTTGTTTCTGTGGGAGTGAGTGTTCTTTTCATAATTTTTCATGGCCATGAAACGTTCCCAGAGAGGGGATTTATGATAGATTTATTCTCAATCTTCTACCCATGAGTAGACGCACTCAGTAGACTGGCCTTTCCAGCAGTTGCTGCTTTGAGTCACATCAGAGAAGCTCTGAGAAGATTCTTCTGTTGAATCTCCTATGTCTTTAGATCATAATAATCTCCACACCCACTCTGGGGTTTTGAGTGGTTTTCTGAGTCAGCCCCTCCCCTTTCCTTTACTCCAACATCCTCACCTCAGTAACAGACTAGCCTCCTTACAAAGTCGACAAGTAAGGACCTTTAGGTGGTCACCCCAGCATAGACCTTAGATTCTCGTGTTGCCGTCTGTTTGCTCAAAAGTGGAAATTAGCTGAAAATAGGGAAGGTGTGGCAAGGCCAGGAGTAATTCCACTCTTATTTCTATAAGGAATGACTCCTCCAGTCTTCAAGGGAAATCAACAAAGACTAAGCACATGAGAACAGGCAAAAGCTATGGACTCGGTGCTTGGGACAGCAAGGGAGTCTGCCGCGATCTCTCGTATTTGGCAGAGACTCCAAGTCAGGCAGAGGAATAGGAAAGCTTCAAGGCAGAAAAAAAGGGAAGGCTTCTAGGATGCCCCGACTTAAGTGGAGGCTGTTGTCATGGAGAAACTGTAGGTGAGGTAACTAGAGGTGGGCCATACTATGGGATGGATTAGGGGAGTATAAGTGGCTTTCTCCAGTTGATTCTAAATTGAAAGTCGGGACACAATGTATACAAGCTTCTGCCAGTCTGACTTCGAGATAGTGGCCTGGCCATTGTAGATAACAGGTTGGTTTCCTGAGCAAATAATTGCCACAGATTGCGGGTCCTATTTTGTCTTTGAATTCAAGTTCTACCACATGTAGAGAGGAGCACAGGGCCTCACTGCACTGATCCTGTTTGAAAGTTCCCAGGGCCCTGGCTGCTGGTAACTTAGGGCCTTCACTTAATAGTGCCATTCAGTTTCCTGCCTCCCTTTAGGTCTCTGCTGCTGACAATTTGCCATAGAGGCCTGGCCTGCCTCTCCTATTCCCAGTGACACCTGCCATACCTCCTAAATGTGTCATGCAATTTATTTTTCTTCCTGGCCACGTACAACTTCACATACCTTTCTTTCTTTATTCTAATTATCCATTACCCCTCCCTCACTGGATTGAAGTCTACACTTCAAACTAGAGGGTAAGCTACCATGTAGTTTTGTTCACTGCTATTATCCCCAAGGACCACAAGAGTACTCAACTGGAAAGAAGGTGTAGACACATATTGGTGGAACAAATGAAATCCATGTCCATCATTCAGGCAGATCCATGTGAGGAGAGATGAGCTTTGCACGGGGGACTCCAGGTCGAGCCCAGTCGCTCGTGTATTTGCTTCCTGTGACAACCCAAAAGCCCAGGTTCTGGGATCTTCCCTCATCAGGGGCAGCTGAGCAGGCCTGGGGCATGTCTAGTCCTGTCCCAAACAACAGATCAGAGAATTTCTTGCAACTGCCAGTCACATCCTCCTTGAGAGTTTTGTACTAGAGTTGTCTTCACCTTGTTACTTTTTCAGAAATTTGTGCGCTTTCATGGTCTTTCCTCGGGGAAACAGCCTGGCCAGCCAGCCCTTACCCTATTACCAATTCCTGGAAGCAACCAGCCATCATCTAGAACCAGGTAGAGGACACACAGGAGAGATACCAGGCTAGGAGGAAAGCATCGCAAAGTTTCACCTTTTTTGTTTTTAATTTTTCTTAATGTTTATTTATTTTTGAGAGAGACAGAACGCGAATGGGGGAGGGGCAGAGAGAGAGGGAGAGACAGAACCTGATGCAGTCTCCAGGCTAAAGCTGTGTCCCCTGCCTGTGCTTGGATCCCTGTGCCTACGAGTGCGTGCCAAAGAGGGCGTGCCAGGAGCGTGCTCGCGCGCGCGCGCGCGCGCGCGCACGCGGGCGCGGTTGCTTCCAGGCCGGGGGCGGAGCGCAGAGGGCTGAGCTGTAAGTGCTCCGTGTACTGGTTCTGCGACCTCAAGCCGCACGGAGACCCCACCTCCCCCCACCCCGGGCTTGCTGGGAACTAACGCCCTCCCTGCCCTCTTGACCGTCTCACGGGGGACGTGCTGCTGACTGGCGCCTGCGACCTGGTAGCGGGACACACCCAGAGAGGACTCGGAGCCATGAGCCGCCAGCCCCGGAGGGTGGCGGCCCTGCTGCTCGGGCTGCTCCTGGAGGTAGGGGCTGAGGTGGGGGCCGCGCTACACAGGGGCACCTCTTGGATAGGCTCGTGGAGCGCAACCACTGCCAGGGGCTGAGCGCGGTGCGATGCCCAGATGCCCCAGACGACCTTCTGTGAGAACCCTAAAGGTCCAGGGGCTGAGAACCACAGCCTCCCTCCAGTACCTTCATAAGTCCCAGGGCTGAGAATGTAGGGATCCTGGTAATAAGGTCCCATCAGGGTTTCCGCCTGCCCCTCTCTGTCTTCCCCTTCCATTCCCACCCGACCCCGCCTGCCCTACCCCACCTCCCCTCCCTCATGCTCAGGGGTTCTTGTTGCTCTCCTTTCTATGGTGGTCTGGAGGACTCAGGAGTGACCTTTATGCATTGTAGCCATCCCACCCTGCCCTTTCCCTCCAGGAGGAGGGCCCCAGATCCAGTGGGGGGTTAGGCTCCAGGGGTGGGGGGGGGCGGTGGTCCAGGAGCTGCGCAGGCGCAGAGTCAGGCCCGCTGTGTGCAGTGGGTTGGAGGGTGGAGGTGCGAACACGCAGACCTGCCGTTGATGGAAAACGTCAAGGCAGGGCCAGGGACGTCGCAGCCAAGAGCAGGAGGAAACATTCCTGCCTGTGAAAATGAAGCACAGGGACCTCAGATTCCAGAGAAACATTCCAGGGAGAGTCAGGGTGGTGGGCCTGAGTTGCTGGAGGCCAGCCAGGGACTGTGTTGAAGGGGTTGAGAGTGGAAGCAGCAGGTGAACACAGGCCTCCTGCCTCCCCCCTCCACACCAGCTGCCCTGCCCCGCCCAGCCCCGCCCCGCCCCTGGTGGCAGAGTTGCACCCTCTGATGGGGAGGGGGAGATCTCACCCCGCTTGTGGTGAAAGGGGGTCCTCTATCGTGGGAGTCAATGGGACTAGGTGGTAGGAGTCTGGATAGGGGAAGTGCAACTCCCTGTTGAGCTCTTCATTTCTGAAGGCACTGTGCATTCCATCAATGAACTCGGAGCCAGGGAGCCAGGAATAAGTGGCGCTTCTGTGTTTTAGAGGGTGGTCCAGACTCTTTCCTACTTGGAGATGTGTGCTGAGGAGAACTGGGTGTTGTGGATGGAGTCCAAAGTCATCTCTTTGGGACATGTTGGGTGGGAACGTCTTCTTCGCACTCTGGCGAGGAAGGTGGATGGAAAAGCTCCTCGTCAAAGGCAGACTTGTGGGTTACGTTCTTCCTATCCGTGGGGCGTGGTGCTTCCCGTTTCCGTGGAGCGCCTCCTGTCTTGCATTCGTTCCGTGTTTCAAGAGTTTCAGACCTTAGGAATCACATCTCCTCTGGGACTCACCAGGCAGCAAGAGGGAGAAGTGACTCAGAGCCCACCAGGTCCCTAGAAACCAGTGCATGTGTACTTGAGCAGGCAGTGCTCGTCTCTCAGCCTCCTTTGGAAATGAGGTCTTGAGCAAACGCTCTTTCATTGCATGGGTTCCACCTCTGTCAGGTTGTTGGCGTTTGTGTTTGTGCGTCTAAGTGTCTGCGGTGCCATGTCCTGTATGGAGTCCTGACCGCGTTAGGGACCCAGTTCTTTCCAAAGACACTGTTTTCTTGCATTGGAATTTCTCATTTCAACAGAGTTTTCCAATCCTGTCTCAAAGACTGAAAACATCCTGAAGGCAGCACCGTGACCTTACCAAAAGCAAAAGTCTAAGAACTGAGGCTTTCCCAAACTTACATATCAGTCTGACTGGTACTTTATGTTTTCAGTAAGATGGTGTGGTGTAGGCCACTTGGAGCAGCTCAGGCTCCTAAGCGTGTGTTTGGTCCCCGAGGGGTGAGTTGTGTCTCTCCGGAACGAAGGAGATTATGGTGACCTTGAGTATCATTACCTTCCTGATTACCGTGATGATTCGGCCTAAGTCATCGCATGGATATTGATCCATGAGCTCGCCATGTGAGAGGTTTCCTTGGTAAAGTAGTCGCCGTGCGTGTCCTCGAAACTCGGTTGTGGTCCGAACACCTTTGATGCTTTGCAAGTCCTCAAGCGGCTCCACGGGTGTGCAGTCCCTGTTGCCATATAGGTGAGGAGGCAGAGTCTTTTGACCTGAAGCCCGTCCAAGTATCCAGGGAGATGTGCCAGGGCCTCTCCCTGAGGCACTGGGTTCCTAGCCGGCACCACCCAGAATCAGGCAGGGAGGTTTTCTTGATGCCAGCGGGGAGTCCTGAGGAGGGAGGGGGAGCCGGGCACCGTCGTCGTCGGGGGAAGGAAGGGATCCCTCCCCTGCCTCACCATCCCCAGCAGTTGCCTAGGTGCTGGCCACGAGGGAGGGGACTGCCTATGCGTGTTTGTCTTCTCCTTGGTCTTATCCCACCTTGGTAGAGCGCTTAGCCTGTTCCAGGCACTGTTCTGAGCACTTGAGAGATCTATGCTGACGACACAGAGTAAGTACCTCGGCAAGGACTCTGGTCCCCGTTCGTATTTCCAAGGGAAGATGTGAAAGAACGTGTTGCGGGGGTCACTGCTGTGAAGCGGGAGGACTCGAGGCATGAAGCCAGGCAGTCGGGCTCCACATGAGCGTGCTGCACCGCTGGCTGTCCCACTGCTGCCTGTCGAGAGGCAGGGAAAGCATTTGCACCTAGCGTGCGTGTCCTGCGAGCAGAGGTGGGCTTGGAGACGTGCGTGTGCCCTCAAACGGGGAATCCAGCAAAATAGGCTCTAGGGCCTGAGTCACGCTCTCTGCGGGGAACCCTAGCATTTCACATCCAGCCTGAGACACTTTGGACAGTGACACGCGGGGCTCCTAGTGAGGGTGGCGGCACAGCGGGGGGCATGGGTCAGCTGGAGCTTCCTAGGACCCCCGCCCCCCCGCCGGTGCTGTGCTCCCCCTAAAACCCAGGCAGGGCTGGAAGGAGGAACAGGCTGTCGATGGCACCATCCCTTCCGCAGGGAGGCTTCTTGGGAGCTGGTGACTGAGGTGACCTTTGCCAGTTCCCCCTCTGAATTGCAGGAGATGCGGCCGAGAGCCCTCATTCCGTGCGGTCCACGCTCCCCGTCGCCCTGTGTGCCGGTTGCCAACGTCGCCGGCGATCAGGTGGTGAACGTGGTCCCCGAGTAGGGGAACCCCAAGGCCGTTTCTGCGTCCTCAAATGCTAACGTTCTCTGCTTGTGTCCTGCGCCCTGGCTGGTCCGAGACCCTGAGCACAGGGCCTGCAGGAAGGGTGAAGGGTGCCAAGCTGTCTCCTGGTAGGTAGCTGCGGTGAGGTCGTTCCCGGTGGCCTGCGCTCAGCTGCGGGGCACCTGGGAGCCCAAAGCCACGACGTTTCCAGTGGGACAAAGTGCGCTGCAAGGGGAACCTGGGGAGTCATCAGGCCCTAAGGGTAGGTAGGCAGGCATGCCCTTTATCCGTGGGCCTTTTGATCAGAGCGCCCTCTTTGCTAGATATCGTCAGGGCAGCCTCTTTGGAAGACAGAGGGCAGGTTGTGGACAGTTGTATAGCATCCTTCCTGGTGGTATGTGTTGTAAGGGCTCTGACCTTGCGGAAATGGGCGGGGATGGATGGAGTGGACTCCTGAATGGAACCTTCCCCGGGCGCCTGGGTGGTTCAGTGGGTTGAGCTTCCGACTTGGGCTCAGGTCACGCCCTCGCGGTTCCCAAGTTCCAGCCCTGCGCTGGGCTCTGTGCCCCCTGCTCGGGCCCTGGAGCCTGTTTTCAGATTCTGTGTGTGTCTAGCTCTCTGCTTCTCTGCCCCTCCCCCACTGGGTTTCTCTCTCTCTCTCTCTCTCTCTCTCACTCACTCTCTCTCTCTCTCTCTCTCAAAAATTAATAAACATTTAAGAAACTTGAAAAATTAATATAACTTTCCCCAGGGTAGGTGCTAGGCATTCTGTCACATCCATTCATTCACTGGATGAGTAATGAACTCTACTGGGTTATATTATTATTATTATTATTATTATTATTATTATTATTATTATTTTAGGCTTTTTTATTTGTTTTGAGAGACAGAGAGAGAGAGAGAATGTGTGTGCCTGTGAGCAGGGTTAGTGCAGAGAGAGAGGGAGATAGAGAATCCCAAACAGGCTCTGCCCTGTTAGCTGTTTTTTTAATGTTCATTTTTGGGAGAGAGAGTGAGAGACAGGAAGAGAGAGAAAGCCAGTGGGGGAGGGCCAGAGATGGAGAGATAGACACACAGCATCTGAAGCAGGCTCCAGGCTCTGAGTTGTTAGCATAGAGCCTGACAGGGGGCTTGAACCCACGAACCATGAGGTCATGACCTGAGCTGAAGTCAGAGGCTGGCTTAACCAACAGAGCTATCCAGGCGCCCCAACTACTGGGTTACTTTCCTGAAGGGAGTGGCATTAGTATCTTTCTAATTCTGCCCTGGATCCCAAACTGGAAACCTTTAAGTGAGGCTCCCATGTGTTTGAAAGTTGTTCCCACAAAAGGACAACCCTTCTTAGGCTTGAAACTTCCAGAGAGTGTTGGAAAGTGAATGTTGTTTTTTGAAACTAAGGAAAATAAGAGGATTACTAAGTAGTTTCCTAAAGTTCTGTGTATTTTGATGTCTGGGAGTCTAGAAATTAGAACCAAGTCATGTTTAAGTGTGTTTTTGTTTTTTTGCCAAATACTTCTTGTGCCCTGGCATGCCAACAATTGTGGCAGCCCTTGGATGCCAATTCTCTGAAATAAACCTTTTCATCCCTCCCACTCTGTAGAGTGGCAACTGGCCACTCTGTAGAGTGGCAATCTGGGCAACATGGGATTTCAATGAAAAAGAGGACTGTAGGGAGTTTGTTATCGCTGGAAGCTCCATAGGTGGCTGCGAGCTGGTGGATGGCAGTTGAACCTAGTGGTAAGGCCTTGTTCTGAAGCAGGGAAAACCTGTCTCCAGGTATGTGAGGAGGGCCAGGGGCCTTGGGACCAGACTTGGGGCTCTAACTGGCCCTTGCTTTCTTTTGGCTTGTGCACAGCTATAAGGCCAGCTGGGGGGAAGTGACTCTAGAAGTCTATTGATTGGGCTAGTGGTCACTTGATTATCTAGCCATGGGATGACAAGTAATGTTTCTAGAATTCACGTTAATCATCTCCTGTTGATGAGGCCTCTCAAATGCCACCCTTCAGGAAGCCTATCTTGATTACCCTATGTAAAATTCCAACCCATTCTCCTTCCAGACCCCTTGCTCAGACCAATTCCCTCCTACCTGTGTATCTGTTACTTTCAAAATCTGATGCAATCAACTTTAGAGGGGCAAAGGTTTTCTCCATTTTGTTGACTGAAATATCTCTAGCTCCTAGAATAGTACCTGCCACAGAGTAGGACTCAGTAAATATTTGAATGAGTTAATAGATCCTTGAGTAATGACCTTGGGTGAAGGAACTGAATAGGTGTAAGGTAGGAGAGCGGAAGGTCATTGATTAGCTGTGGACTCTGAAGTGTGGAGTGCTGTACTAACCTGTACTTCCTTAACTGTAACCTATTTGGACACCTGCAGTAATGGAAACAATGCATCCACTTTTTGGGCAACTTAATTGTTAAAGTTTTCTGTTATATTGAGGAGAAATGTCTACATTATTTTTAACCTGGCTCTAGTTCTGCATTCTTGGGCTTTTCAGAAGAAATAGAATCACAATGTCAGCCCCTCAGCATTTGAACACAGCTTATTATAGTCCCCAGTGTGTTCTTCTCAAGGTTCATTTCCTTCTGTCATTTCTCCCAGGATGTGCTTTTGAGTCCTCTCATGGTCCTCACACCTGCCCTTTGAAAAGTCTGTCAAACTGTGAAAATAGTTGGTCCTAGGAAAAGTCCACTCAAATCCAGTGTTTTTTTAAAAAAATAATAATGTTTATTTTTGAGAGAGAGACAGAGATGGAGCATGAGCAGGGGAGGAGCAGAGAGAAGAGAGAGACAGGAATCCAAAGAAGGCTGCAGACTCTGAGCTGTCATCACAGAGCCTGATGCAGGGCGCGAACTCAACGGACCATGAGATCATGACCTGAACCGAAGTCCGATACTTAACTGTCTGATACAGCCAGGTGCCCCCAAAGTAAATCCACTTAAGGACCAGAATTTTGTAGTTAATAGTGGGGGAAAAACAAAGTCCAAATTATAAAAATAAGTTAGGGGCGCTTTGGTGACTCAGTCAGTTGAGCATCTGACTCTTGATTTTGGCTCAGGTCAGGATCCCAGGGTCCTGAGATCGAGCCCTGCCTCAGGCTCCACATGGAGCCTGCTTAAGATTCTCTCTGTCTTTCCCTCTTCCCCTCTCCCTTGCTTGTGCAATCTCTTTCTCTCTAAAATAAAAAAAAATTAAAATAAATGAATTTTATCTAAGTATTCATTTTTAGAATTTTAGAATTTTTTACAATTTTAGAATTTTAGGGGTGGGGGAAGAGATTAATTTTTGTGACAAAAATATGTGATGAATAATATTCAAGTCTTCACTTGACATTGAAAGTCAGAGGAATGATCATAGTAAATTTTTTTCTTTTTTTTCCAAAATTATTTGCTCTAGTAACCAACCCTCCACCCACAATGTACACTTCTAGCTTCTCTTGGTATTTTTTATTCCTACCATTCTCCTTTGAGCATCTGTTGGGTCATTATTGTGGCTAAACTGCCAGATTCTTTGTCCCTTTCATAGGCTTCATTAGGTACTGCATCTTTGTGAGATCTGCGAGATCATTTTGCTGTCCATTTGTGTGGTATTTGTGTTGTACTTTCCTATGATCCTGTCATCAAAGATTGATTCCAGAGCTGCTTTAGTTAAGTGGGCTGGGTTGTTGGTGCACTGCTAAGAAAGAATGAGTTCAGTGGTAAGTATATTTTGCCATGAAGCCTTTGGCTTGCCTCCTATGTCTTCCCATTATGTCTTATTTGAACATTCAGGACACTCTGTTCTATAGGCATGATCTGACTGGCTCTATCAGAACCCTCCTGTGGACCTTGTCATATGCAGATAAGATAAGCCAAGAGATTCACATTGAGTTTTCAGTGACATTGAAATCTTTTTGACAAGGGCTCCTGATAACCCACAAGTCCTCACAACAGTTGTGGAGATGTATACTATAATTTATATTTTTTAAGACTGAAATTGAGGTCTATATATTTATTGTAATTCAACTCACATTAACATTCTTTATCTCATCTTGTTAAACTTGTCAACATCTGTTTGGGTGGTGTCTCAGTCCATTCGGCCTGCTCTAACAAAATCGAACACAGAAATTTCTTTCTTATGGCTCTGAAGGCCAGGAAGTCTAAGATCAAGGCCCCAGCATGGTTGAGTCCTATGAGGGCCATCTTCCTGATTCATAGCCAAACACCTCTGGCTGTGTCCTCACTTGGTAGAAGGAGCAAGGGGTCTCTGTGTCGTCTCTTTTATAAGAGCACTAATCCCATTCATGAGGGCCTTGTTATCTAATCACCTTCCAGAGGCCCCACCCACTAATACCATCACATCAGGCATTAGGATTCCAATCTATGGATTTTGAGGGGAAATGAACATATGGATGTTAGCAGATGATGACATGACCATGTGTTATAGAATCTCCACTTTGTGTGCCTTGGCTGGGAGTCTTTGAGGAAATTACTGAAGCTCTCCTTGACTCAGTTGATTGACTTGTAAAAGGAGAAGTGCCTTAGTGTTGTGGGAGGCCATGGAAAAGTCCCCCACTTGAACCTTAACTCTTTGTGTAGGCTGGATCAACAGATTGTGAACTTGTCTCTAGGCAGGCCCTCTGGCATCTTTATTTCTTAACAGATGCACAGTGGCTCTGAGGGGATGAAGACTTGGCATTCTTTAGTCAGCGACTAACCTGGATGCTGCAGGTCCCTGAAAGTAGCACATGATCTCTGGTTGTTTCCCTCCTCTCTTCCTTTGCCATTTGAACTCCCACCATACTTGTAGATGCTCAGGTGACTGATGTCTGGGAAGACGATGCTGACTGTTCCCTCAGGTATGAGTTAAGTGCCAGACCTGGGCAAACCACATTGAGGACCTCCTAGCTCAGGTATTTTAATGGCCTCTTTGTGGTGTGTGAACCTCTTAGACCTTAACCTAGAGGACCTTAGTGCAGAAAAGCTTAGCAGATGGAGGGGGGAATGGAAACAGGAGTTGGATATAGATGTTAACCTCAGGGGAGAGAATGTGGTTTGAGTTGGGAAATGAGGAGGTGGGTTGGAGGGAAGGTGCAGATATATTTTAGGTTTAGTGGAAATAGGTTGGGGCAACTGTGGCGACACACCTTTTTTTTTTCTTTGTATTGTTTTGGTTTTTATTAAAGTAAGCCATGGGGGTGAGTTGGAAAGGGTCTGAACTTGAAGCAATGGCAAAGGTCTAAGAGAGCTGTTGTGGGAAGGACCACTTGGAAGCTGTATACCTGTGCATCACAGAGCATTCATGGTTGAGATTTAGAACGAATGTTTCTTTCTTTTAACTCTTCGAAGTTTATTCATTTTTTGAGAGAGATAGAGAGAAAGAGAGGGAATAAGTGGGGGAGGGGCAGAGGGGGGGCATAGGATCCAAAGCAGGCCCTAGCTGATAGCACAGACAAAACAATCTGACTCTTGATCTTAGCTCAGCTCTTGATCTCAGGGTAGTGAGTTTTAGCTCCATGTTGGGTTTCATGGTGGGTGTGGAGCCTATTTAAAAACAACAAAACAAAACAAAACAAACTACATTTAGGTATCACCACATACCTGTCAGAATGGCTCAAATTAACAGCACAGGTAACAACAGATATTGGTGAGGATGCAGAGAAAGGGAAACCCACTTACCCTGTTGGTGGGAATGCAAACTGGTACAGCCACTCTGAAAAACAGTATGGTGGTTCCTCAAAAAGTTAAAAATAGAATTACCCTATGATGTACCAATTACACTACTAGGTATTTATCCAAAGGACACAAAATACTGATTTGAAGGGATACATGCACCCCAATGTTAATAGCAGCATTATGAATAATAGCTAAATTATGGAAAGAGCCCACAAGTCCATCGACTCATGAATGGGTAAAGAAGATACGGATGTATATCTATGTACATACACACAAACACATACAAATACACACAGACAGATACAATGGAATATTACTCAGCCATCAAGAAAAGTGAAATCTTGCCATTTGCAATGAAGTGGATGGAATTAGAATGTATTATGCTAAGCAAAATAAGTCAAAGACAAATCCCATATGATTTCACTCATGTGGAATTAAGAAACAAAACAGATGAACACATGGAAGAAAGAGGGCAAACCATGGAACAGCCTCCTTACTTATAGAGAACAAAGTGAGGGCTGCTGGAGGGGAGTTGAATGGGAGCATGGGTTAGATGGGTGATGGGCATTAAGGAGGGCACTTGTTTTGATGAGCATTAGGTGTGATATGTAAGTGATGAATCACTGAAGTGTACTCTTGCAACTAAGATTGCACTGTATGTTAACCAACTGGAATTTAAATAAAAACTTGAAAATAAAAATAAATAGACAAATAGATAAGATGCTGGTGATGATGTGATAACTAACAGTTACTAGTTTGCTTAGTATGTGTCAAAAACTGGTTCTTAAAACTGATACTTGTAAGTTTTATCTTTATTCTCTTTTCTTTATCTCTCTTTTCTTTATTCCCTTTTGTTTCCAGCTTTACTAAGGTACACTTGCCAAATAAGTTTTATGTGTTTAAGGTGTATGATGTGATATTTCGATATATGTATGCATTGTGACAACATTACTACCGTCAAGCTAATTAACGTATCCGTCACCTCACATAATTATCCTTTATGTATGTGTGGTGAGAACACTTCAGATCAACTCTCTCAGCAAATTTCATGTCTACAATACGGTTTCATTAACTGTAGTCACCATGCTGTACCGTGGCTGTCCAGACCTTATTCATCCTGCCCTGAATATTTGTACCCTTTGAAAAATATTTCCTCATGTTCCTCTTCTCCCATCTTGATGACTACTGTTCTATTCTCTGGTTTCATGAGTTTGATTTTTTAAGATTCCATATATAAATGGAATACTGTCATATTTTTTCACGTGTCTGGCTTATTTCAATTAGTATACTGTCCTCCAGGTTCATTCATGTTGTGAAAATGGCCGAATCCCTTTCTTTTTAAAGCAGGGATAATGTTATATTTTTTCCATATAACTTTGCAAAGATACATTCATGCATTGACACTTTGGTTGTTTCCTTAGCTATTGTGACTAATGCTGCAATGAACATGAGGGTTCAGACATCTTTCCAAAACAGTGATTTTATTTCTTTTGGATATATACCCAGAAGCGAGATCACTGGATCACATAGCAGTTCTCTTCTTTAAAGTTTTGAGGAAGCTCCCTAACATTTTCCCTAATGGGTGTACCAATTTATATTCCCACCAAGAGTGTACAGCCGTTCTCTTTTTTTTTTAAGGTTTTTTTTGTTTTTTTGTTTTTTTTTTTTTGAGAGAGACAGAGAGAGAGAGCGAGACAGAGCATGAGCTGGGAAGAGTCAGAGAGAGAGAGACACAGAATCCGAAGCAAGCTCCAGGCTCTGAGCTGTCAGCACAGAGTCCAACATGGGGCTCGAACCCACAGGACTGTGAGATCATGACCTGAGCCAAAGTCAGACGCCTAACCGACTGAGCCATTCAGTCACCTCGCAGCTCCCTTTACTTCACATACTTGCCAACAGTTGTTATCTATTGTGTTTTTTGATACTAGCCATCCTAACAGGTTTAAGATGACATCTCATTGTGGTTTTGATTTGCCTTTCCCTGAAGATTAGTGATATTGAGCCTTTTTTCATTTACCTGTTGGCCATTAGTATGTCTTCTTTGGAAAAATATCTATTCAGGTACTTTGCCTATGTTTCAATTGGGTTACTTGCTTCTTTGCTATTGAATTGTATGATTTCCTTGTATATTTTACCTATTAACCTCTTATCAGATAATATGGTTTGCAACTATTTTCTGCCATCCCATAGGTTGCCTTTTCAGGTTATTGTTTCCTTTGCTGCACAGAAGTTTTGTTTTTGTTTTTGTTTTTGTTTTTTTAGTTAGACATAGTCCCCTTTGTTTACTTTTGCTTTTGTTGCCTGTGCTCTTCTCTTGGTGTCATATTAAAAAAAATCTTTGCCGGGGCGCCTGGGTGGCTCAGTCGGTTGAGCGGCTGACTTCAGCTCAGGTCATGATCTCACGGTCCGTGAGTTCAAGCCCCGCGTTGGGCTCTGTGCTGACAGCTCGGAGCCTGGAGCCTGTTTCAGATTTTGTGTCTCCCTCTCTCTGACCCTCCCCCATTCATGTTCTGTCTCTCTCTGTCTCAAAAATAAATAAAAGTTAAAAAAAATTAAAAAAAAAATCTTTGCCAAGACCAGTAAAAAGGAGCTTTCCCCCTATGTTTTCTTCTAGGAATTTTGCAGTTTCAGGTCTTCCATTTAAGTCTAACCCTGGAATTATTTTTATTTGCTTGAATTTCTTGAAGCTTGTGTTGTGAACTAACATGAATCTATCTTGCAAAATGTTCCATGTGCACTTGAGAAGAATGTCCATTCTGCTGCTGGTGGGAACTTCTATCTATGCCTGTTAGATCCATTTGGTCTATAGTGTTGTTCACTTCTGCTGTCTCTTTATGGATACCCTCTGTGTGATCTATATATTATGGAGTGGAGTCGCCTAATATTATTGTATGCCGTATATTTTTCTCCTTCAGATCTGTCAATGTTTTCTTTATACATTTACATGTTTTGATGTTGAGTGCTAGTATATTTATAACTGTTATACATTGAATTGACCCTTTTATCATTATTTGATGACCTTCTTTCTCTTTTGAGAAAGTATAGTATAGAAAGTATAGTATAGTGTAGAAAGAAAGTATAATTTGTCTGATATAAGCATATATATATATATATATATAAGCATAGCCAGTCCTCCTGCTCTCTTTTTTTGTTACCATTTGCAAGGAATATCTTTTTCCATCCCTTTACTTTGAACCTATGTGTGCCTTCAAAGCTGAAGTGAGTCTCTTGTATGAAGCATATAGTTGGGTCTTTTCTTTTTTTTTTTTTTTTTTTAATATATTCAGCCACTCTGTGCTTTTTTTTTATTTGGAGAATTTAGTCCATTCACATTTAAAGTTGTTATTGACAGATAAGAACTTTCTCTTGCCATCTTGTTCATTGTTTTCTAAATTTTTTCATAGTTCCTTCATTCCTTTCTTCCTTTCTTGTGGTCTTCCTTTGTGATTTTTTGATTTTTTTTTTTTTTTTTTTTTTTTTTTACATTTCCAAACCACTTTTTTTTTTTTGGTATTTTATTTTATTTTATTTTTCAATATATGAAGTTTATTGTCAAATTGGTTTCCATACAACACCCAGTGCTCATCCCAAAAGGTGCCCTCCTCAATACCCATCACCCACCCTCCCCTCCCTCCCACCCCCCATCAAACCTCAGTTTGTTCTCAGTTTTTAACAGTCTCTTATGCTTTGGCTCTCTCCCACTCTAACCTCTTTTTTTTTTTTCCTTCCCCTCCTCCATGGGTTTTTGTTAAGTTTCTCAGGATCCACAGAAGAGTGAAACCATATGGTATCTGTCTTTCTTTGTATGGCTTATTTCACTTAGCATCACACTCTCCAGTTCCATCCACATTGCTACAAAGGGCCGTATTTCATTCTTTCTCATTGCCACGTAGTACTCCATTGTGTATATAAACCACAATTTCTTTATCCATTCATCAGTTGATGGACATTTAGGCTCTTTCCATAATTTGGCTATTGTTGAGAGTGCTGCTGTAAACATTGGGGTACAAGTGCCACTATGCATCAGTACTCCTGTATCCCTTGGGTAAATTCCTAGCAGTGCTATTGCTGGGTCATAGGGTAGGTCTATTTTTAATTTTCTGAGGAACCTCCACACTGTTTTCCAGAGCGGCTGCACCAATTTGCATTCCCACCAACAGTGCAAGAGGGTTCCCGTTTCTCCACATCCTCTCCAGCATCTATAGTCTCCTGATTTGTTCATTTTGGCCACTCTGTCTGGTGTGAGGTGATATCTGAGTGTGGTTTTGATTTGTATTTCCCTGATGAGGAGCGACGTTGAGCATCTTTTCATGTGCCTGTTGGCCATCCTGATGTCTTCTTTAGAGAAGTGTCTATTCATGTTTTCTGCCCATTTCTTCACTGGATTATTTGTTTTTCAGGTGTGGAGTTTGGTGAGCTCTTTATAGATTTTAGATACTAGCCCTTTGTCCGATATGTCATTTGCAAATATCTTTTCCCATTCTGTTGGTTGCCTTTGAGTTTTGTTGGTTGTTTCCTTTGCTGTGCAGAAGCTTTTTATCTTCATAAGGTCCCAGTAGTTCATTTTTGCTTTTAATTCCCTTGCCTTTGAGGATGTGTCAAGTAAGAAATTGCTACAGCTGAGGTCAGAGAGGTCATTTCCTGCTTTCTCCTCTAGGGTTTTGATGGTTTCCTGTCTCACATTCAGGTCCTTTATCCATTTTGAGTTTATTTTTGTGATTGGTGTGAGAAATTGGTCTAGTTTCAAACTTCTGCATGTTGCTGTCCAGTTCTCCCAGCACCATTTGTTAAAGAGACTGTCTTTTTTCCAGGATATTCTTTCCTGCTTTGTCAAAGATGAGTTGGCCATACGTTTGTGGGTCTAGTTCTGGGGTTTCTATTCTATTCCATTGGTCTATGTGTCTGTTTTTGTGCCAATACCATGCTGTCTTGATGATTACAGCTTTGTAGTAGAGGCTAAAGTCTGGGATTATGATGCCTTCTGCTTTGGTCTTCTTCTTCAAGATTACTTTGGCTATTCGGGGTCTTTTCTGGTTCCAGACAAATTTTAGGATTGCTTGTTCTAGTTTCGAGAAGAATGCTGGTGCAATTTTGATTGGGATTGCATTGAATGTGTAGATAGCTTTGGGTAGTATTGACATTTTGACAATATTAATTCTTCCAATCCATGAGCACGGAATATTTTTCCATTTCTTTATATCTTCTTCAATTACCTTCATGAGCTTTCTATAGTTTTCAGCATACAGATCTTTTACATCTTTGGTTAGATTTATTCCTAGGTATTTTATGCTTCTTGGTGCAATTGTGAATGGGATCAGTTTCTTTATTTGTCTTTCTGTTGCTTCATTATTAGTGTATAAGAATGCAACTGATTTCTGTACATTGATTTTGTATTCTGCAACTTTGCTAAATTCATGTATCAGTTCTAGCAGACTTTTGGTGGGATCTATCGGATTTTCCATGTATAATATCATGTCATCTGGAAAAAGTGAAAGCTTAACTTCATCTTTGCCAATTTTGATGCCTTTGATTTCCTTTTGTTGTCTGATTGCTGATGCTAGAACTTCCAACCCTATGTTAAACAACAGCGGTGAGAGTGGACATCCCTGTCGTGTTCCTGATCCCAGGGAAAAAGCTCTCAGTTTTTCCCCATTGAGGATGATGTTAGCTGTGGGCTTTTCATAAATGGCTTTTATGATCTTTAAGTATGTTCCTTCTATCCCGACTTTCTCGAGGGTTTTTATTAAGAAAGCGTGCTGAATTTTGTCAAAGGCCTTTTCTGCATCGATTGACAGGATCATATGGTTCTTATCTTTTCTTTTATTAATGTGATGTATCACATCGATTGATTTGTGAATGTTGAACCAGCCCTGCATCCCAGGAATGAATCCCACTTGATCATGGTGAATAATTCTTTTTATATGCTGTTGAATTCGATTTACTAGTATCTTATTGAGAATTTTTGCATCCATATTCATCAGGGATATTGGCCTGTAGTTCTCTTTTTTTACTGTGTCTCTGTCTGGTTTAGGAATCAAAGTAATTCTGGCTTCATAGAATGAGTCTGGAAGTTTTCCTTCCCTTCCTATTTCTTGGAATAGCTTGAGAAGGATAGGTATTATCTCTGCTTTAAACGTCTGGTAGAACTCCCCTGGGAAGCCATCTTGTCCTGGACTCTTATTTGTTGGGAGATTTTTGATGACTGATTCAACTTCTTCACTGGTTATGGGTCTGCTCAAGCTTTCTATTTCCTCCTGATTGAGTTTTTGAAGCGTGTGGGTGTTTAGGAATTTGTCCATTTCTTCCAGGTTGTCCAGTGTGTTGGCATATAATTTTTCATAGTATGCCCTGATAATTGCTTGTATCTCTGAGGGATTGGTTGTCGTAATTCCATTTTCATTCATGATTTTATCTATTTGGGTCATGTCCCTTTTCTTTTTGAGAAGCCTGGCTAGAGGTTTATCAATTTTGTTTATTTTTTCAAAAAACCAACTCTTGGTTTTGTTGATCTGCTCTACAGTTTTTTTAGATTCTCTATTGTTTATATCTACTCTGATCTTTATTATTTCTCTTCTTCTGCTGGATTTAGGCTGTCTTTGCTGTTCTGCTTCTATTTCCTTTAGGTGTGCTGTTAGATTTTGTATTTGGGATTTTTCTTGTTTCTTGAGATAGGCCTGGATTGCAATGTATTTTCCTCTCAGAACTGCCTTCGCTTCATCTCAAAACATTTGGATTGTTGTATTTTCATTTTCATTTGTTTCCATATATTTTTAAATTTCTTCTCTAATTGCCTGGTTGACCCATTCATTCTTTAGTAGGGTGTTCTTTAACCTCCGTGCTTTTGGAGGTTTTCCAGACTTTTTCCTGTGGTTGATTTCAAGCTTCATAGCATTGTGGTCTGAAAGTATGCATGGTATGATTTCAATTCTTGTATACTTATGAAGGGCTGTTTTGTGACCCAGGGTGTGATCTATCTTGGAGAATGTCCCATGTGCAGTCGAGAAGAAAGTATATTCTGTTGCTTTGGGATGCAGAGTTCTAAATATATCTGTCAAGTCCATCTGATCCAATGTATCATTCAGGGCCCTTGTTTCTTTATTGACTGTGTGTCTAGATGATCTATCCATTTCTGTAAGTGGAGTGTTAAAGTCCCCTGCAATTACCACATTCTTATCAATAAGGTTGCTTATGTTTGTGAGTAATTGTTTTATATATTTGGGGGCTCCTGTATTCGGCACATAGACATTTATAATTGTTAGCTCTTCCTGTTGGATAGACCCTGTGATTATTATATAATGACCTTCTTCATCTCTTGTTACAGCCTTTAATGTAAAGTCTAGTTTGTCTGATATAAGTATGGCTACTCCAGCTTTCTTTTGACTTCCAGTGGCATGATAAATATTTCTCCATCCCCTCACTTTCTTTTTTTTTTTTCTTTGTATTTTTTTTTTTTTTTTTTTTTTTTTTCTTTTTTTTTCTTTTTTTTTATATATATATGAAATTTATTGACAAATTGGTTTCCATACAACACCCAGTGCTCATCCCAAAAGGTGCCCTCCTCAATACCCCTCACCCCCCCCCCCCCCCCCCCCCCCCCCCCCATCAACCCTCAGTTTGTTCTCAGTTTTTAACAGTCTCTTATGCTTTGGCTCTCTCCCACTCTAACCTCTTTTTTTTTTTTTTCCTTCCCCTCCCCCATGGGTTCCTGTTAAGTTTCTCAGGATCCACATAAGAGTGAAACCATATGGTATCTGTCTTTCTCTGTATGGCTTATTTCACTTAGCATTACACTCTCCAGTTCCATCCACGTTGCTACAAAAGGCCATATTTCATTTTTTCTCATTGCCACGTAGTATTCCATTGTGTATATATACCACAATTTCTTTATCCATTCATCAGTTGATGGACATTTAGGCTCTTTCCATAATTTGGCTATTGTTGAGAGTGCTGCTATGAACATTGGGGTACAAGTGCCCCTATGCATCAGTACTCCTGTATCCCTTGGGTAAATTCCTAGCAGTGCTATTGCTGGGTCATAGGGTAGGTCTATTTTTAATTTTCTGAGGAACCTCCACACTGTTTTCCAGAGCGGCTGCACCAATTTGCATTCCCACCAACAGTGCAAGAGGGTTCCCGTTTCTCCACATCCTCTCCAGCATCTATAGTCTCCTGATTGGTTCATTTTGGCCACTCTGACTGGCGTGAGGTGATACCTGAGTGTGGTTTTGATTTGTATTTCCCTGATAAGGAGCGACGCTGAACATCTTTTCATGTGCCTGTTGGCCATCTGGATGTCTTCTTTAGAGAAGTGTCTATTCATGTTTTCTGCCCATTTCTTCACTGGGTTATTTGTTTTTTGGGTGTGGAGTTTGGTGAGCTCTTTATAGATTTTAGATACTAGCCCTTTGTCCGATATGTCATTTGCAAATATCTTTTCCCATTCCGTTGGTTGCCTTTTAGTTTTGTTGGTTGTTTCCTTTGCTGTGCAGAAGCTTTTTATCTTCATAAGGTCCCAGTAATTCACTTTTGCTTTTAATTCCCTTGCCTTTGGGGTCCATCCCCTCACTTTCAATCTGAAGGTGTCCTCAGGTCTAAAATGAGTCTCTTGTAGACAGCAAATAAATGGGTCTTGTTTATTTATTTATTTATTTATTTTTTTAAATTTTTTTTCAACGTTTTTTATTTATTTTTGGGACAGAGAGAGACAGAGCATGAACGGGGGAGGGGCAGAGAGAGAAGGAGACACAGAATCGGAAACAGGCTCCAGGCTCCGAGCCATCAGCCCAGAGCCTGACGCGGGGCTCGAACTCACGGACCGCGAGATCGTGACCTGGCTGAAGTCGGACGCTTAACCGACTGCGCCACCCAGGCGCCCCATAAATGGGTCTTGTTTTTTTTATCCATTCTGATACCCTATGTCTTTTGGTTGGCGCATTTAGTCCATTTACATTCAGTGTTATTATTGAAAGATATGGGTTTAGAGTCATTTTGATGTATGTCGGTTTCATGCTTGTAGCGATGTCTCTGGTACTTTGTCTCACAGGATCCCCCTTAGGATCTCTTGTAGGGCTGGTTTAGTAGTGACGAATTCCTTCAGTTTTTGTTTGTTTGGGAAGACCTTTATCTCTCCTTCTATTCTAAATGACAGACTTGCTGGATAAAGGATTCTTGGCTGCATTATTTTTTCTGTTCAACACATTGAAGATCTCCTGCCTTCCTTTCTGGCCTGCCAAGTTTCAGTAGAGAGATTGGTCACGAGTCTTATAGGTCTCCCTTTATATGTTAGAGCATGTTTATCTCTAGCTGCTTTCAGAATTTTCTCTTTATCCTTGTATTTTGCCAGTTTCACTATGATATGTTGTGGAGAAGATCGATTCAAGTTACGTCTGAAGGGAGTTCTCTCTGCCTCTTGGATTTCAATGCCTTTTTCCTTCCCCAGATCAGGGAAGTTCTCAGCTATTATTTCTTCAAGTACACCTTCAGCACCTTTCTCTCTCTCTTCCTCCTCTGGAATACCAATTATGAGTATATTATTTCTCTTTAGTGCATCACGTAGTTCTCTAATTTTCCCCTCATACTCCTGGATTTTTTTTATCTCTCTTTTTCTCAGCTTCTTCTTTTTCCATAATTGTATCTTCTAGTTCACCTATTCTCTCCTCTGCCTCTTCAATCCGAGCCGTAGTTGTCTCCATTTTATTTTGCAACTCGTTGATAGCCTTTTTTAGCTCCTCCTGACTGTTCCTTAGTCCCTTGATCTCTGTAGCAAGAGATTCTATGCTGTCCTTTATACTGTTTTCAAGCCCAGCGTGTTTTTCTGTTACTAATTAGTATTCACTCATTATAACTTGAGAAGCTCCCTTTAGTATTTCTTGCAAAACACGTCAGTGGTGGTAATCTCCTTTAGCTTCTGTTTGTTTCAGAAAGTCTTTATTTCACCTTCATTTCTGGAGGACGGCTTTGCTGGTTAATATATTCTTGATTAGCGTTTCTTTTCTTTCAGCACTTTGAATATATTATCCCACTCTTTTCGGCTTACACAGTTTCTGCTGAGAAACCTGCTTATCGTCTTATGGAGGTTCTTTTGTATGTGACGAATCTTTTTTCTCTTGCTGACTTAAAAATTGTCTTTTTGGCTTTGGCTTTTGATAATTTAATTACAGTGTGTCTTGATGTAATCTTTGGGTTGATCCTGTTGGGGAAACTTTGAGCTTAAGGAGCCTGGATAGCTATATCCCTCCCACGATCTGGGAAATTTTCAACCATTATTTCTTAAACAAACTCTCTATCCCTTTCTTTTTTTACTTTTTTCCTTCTCAAGGTCCCATAATGCATATATTGATTCACTTGATAGAGTTCTATAAATCCTATAGAGTTTCTTCACTTTAATTCACTCTTTTTTCTTCTGACTGAAATATTTCAAATGACTGGTCTTTGAGTTCACGGATCCTTTCTTCTTGATCGAGTAGTGTTGGAGGTCTCTAATGAATTCTTCTTTTCATTCATTCATTATGTTATTTTCCTCTCTGTTTAAAATTTTATTTATTCATTCATTTGTTCCAAGATTTTATTTAAAGTCTAGTTAGTTAACCTATACTGTAATATTGGTTTCAGGAGTAGAATTTAATAATTTGTTACTTATATATAATACCCAGTGCTCATCCCCACAAGTGTCCTCCTTAATGCCCATCACCAATTTAGCCTATCTCCCCATCCACCTCCTCTCCAGAAGTACTCAGTTTGCTCTCTGTAGTTAAGAATCTCTTATGTTTTGCCTCCCTCTCTGTTTTTACCTTATTTTTCTTCCCTTTCCCTATATTCTTCTGTTTTGTTTCTTGAACTTCACATATGAGTGAAATCATATGGTATCTGTCTTCCTCTGACTTACTACCCTTAGCATAATACACTCTAGTTCCATCCATATCATTGCAAATGGCAAGATTTCATTCTTTTTCATGGCTTAGCAATATTCCATTGTATATATACACCACATCTTCTTCTTTTTTCTTAATGTTTCTCTATTTATGAGACAAAGACACAATGTGAATGAGTTAGGGGCAGAGAGAGAGGGAGACACAGAAGCAGAAGCAGACTCCAGGCTCTGAGCTGTCAGCACAGAGCCCGAAGCGGGGCTTGAATTCACAAGCTGTGAGATCATGACCTGAGCCGAAGTCGGACTCTCAACCGACTGAGCCACCCAGGCGTCCCATACATCTTCTTTATCCATTCATCAGTCCATGGATATTTGGGCTCTTTCCATAATTTGGCTATTATTGACAGTGGTGCTATAAACTTTGGGGTGCATGCACGCCTTCAAATCAGTATTTTTGTATCCTTTGGGTAAATACCCAGTAGTGTAATTGCTGGGTTGTAGGGTAGTTCTATCTTTAACTGTTTGAGGAAACTCCCACTGTTTTCCAGAGTAGCTGAACCAGTTTGCATTACCATCTATAGTGTAAGATGGTTCTCCTTTCTTTGCAGCCTTGCCAATATCTGTTGTTTCCTGAGTTGTTCATTTTCACCATTCTGACAGGGATGAGGTGGTATCTCATTGTGGTTTTGATTAGTATTTCTCTAATGACGAGTGAGTTTGAGCATTTTTTATGTATTTGTTAGCCATTTGTAAGTCTTCTGTTGAGAAGTGTCTCTTCATGTCTTCTGTCCATTTCTTAAGTGGATTAATTTTTTTTTAATTTTTTAATGTTTATTTATTTTTTTTTTTTTGAGAGAGAGACAGAGAGACAGACTGTGAGTGGGGGAGGAGCCAAGAGAGACGGAGACACAGAATCTGAAGAAGACTCCAGGCTCTGAGCTGTCAGCACAGAGCCCGATGAAGGGCTCGAAATCACAGGCAGTAAGATCATGACCTGAGCTGAAGTCGGGCACTCAACAGACTGAGCCACCTGGTTGCCCCTTAACTGGATTATTTTTTTTTTTGTTGTGGTTGCATGTTCAATTTGATAAGTTCTTTATAGATTTTGGATACTAGCTTTTTATCCAATATGTCACTTGTAAATATCATCTCCCATTCCGTTGGTTGCCTTTTAGTTTTGCTGATTATTTCCCTCAGTGTGCAGAAGATTTTTATCTTGATGAAGTCCCAGTAATTCATTTTTGTTTTTGTATCCCATACCTTCAGCAACATGTTTAGTAAGATGTTGCTCTAGCTGAGGTAAGATAGGTTGCTGCCTGTTTTCTCATGTAGGATTTTGATGGTTTCCCATCTTACAATTAAGTCTTTTATCTATTTTGAATTTGTTTTTGTGTATGTTGTAAGAAAGTGGTCCAGTTTCTTCCTTCTGCATGTAACAGTCCAGTTTTCCCAGCAGCAATTGTTGAAGAGACGATCTTATTTCCAGGGGATATTCTTTCCTGCTTTGTGGATGATTGGTTGACCATACATTTATGGGTCCATTTCTGGGTTCTTTATTCTGTTCCACTGATCTATGTGTCTGTTTTTGTGCCAGTTCCATACTGTCTTGATTAAAGCTTTGTGATACAGCTTGATGTCCAGAATTGTGATGACTCCCACTGTGCTTTTCTTTTTCAACATGACTTTGGCTATTCGGGGTCTTTTCTGGTCCCATACAAACTTAAGAATTGTTGTTCTAGCTCTGTGATAAATGCTGGTGTTCTTTTAACAGGGATTGCATTTAATGTGCAGTTTGCTTTGTGTGATGTAGACATTTTAGTGATGTATGTTCTTCCAATCCATGAGCATGGGATGTTTTTGCATTTTTTATTTTTAGTCTTCTTCAATTTCTTTCACAAGCATTCTATAGTTGTTAGAGTATAATCTTTTACCTCTTTGGTTAGGTTTATTCCTAGGTATCTCATGGTTTTGGTGCAATTGAAAATGGGATTGATTCCTTGATTTCTCTTCCTGCTTCTCTTCCTGCTCTTCTTGCATTATTGGTGTATGAAATGCAACTTATTTCTCTACTTTTTAAGTGTTATTTGAGAGAGAGAGAGAGAGAGAGAGAGAGTGCAAGCAGGAAAGAGGGGCAGAGGAACAGAGAGAGAGAGAGAATCTCAAGCAGACCCCATGCTCAGCATGGGGCCTGACACGGGGCTCCTTCTCACGACCATGAGATATGACCTGAGCTGAAATCAAGCGTCAGTCGCTTAACTGACTGAGCCACCCAGGTGCCCTCTGATTTCTATTGTTTGATTTTATATGCTGTGACTTTGTTGAATTTATGTATCAAGTCTAGCAATTTTTTGGCAGAGTCATTTGGGATTTCCACATAGAGTATCTTATCTCTGTGAAGAGTAAAGCTTTGATTTCTTCCTTGCCAATTTGGATGCATTTTATTTCTTCTTGTTGTCTGATTGTTGAGGCTAAGACTTCCAGTACTGTGTTGAACAACAGTGGTGAGAGTGGACATCCCGGTAGTGTTCCTGAAAAACTGAGAGCTTTTCCCCCATTGAGGATGATACTAGTTGTTGGCCTTTTGTATCTGGTCCTTATGATATTGAGGTACGTTCCTTCTATCCCCACTTGCCTGAAGGTTTTTTGTATCAAGAAAAGATGCTTGTATTTTGTCAAATGCTTTTTCTGTATCTATTGAGATGGCCATATTGTTCTTATCCTTTCTTTTATTAATGTGTGTAGCACCTTGATTGACTTGCAGGTACCAAAGCAGCCCTGCGGTCCAGTAGTAAATCCCTCTTGATAGTGGTGAATGATTCTTCTCATGTACTGTTAGATTTGATTTGCTAGTATCTTGTTGAGAATTTTTGCATCAAAGTTTACCAGTGATACTGGCCTGTGATTCTCCTTTTTTAGTGGGGTCTTTGGTTTGGGGATCAAGGTAATGTTGGCCTCATAGAATGAGTTCGGAAGATTTCCTTCCTTTTCTATTTTTTTGGAACAGTTTCAGAAGATTTGGTATCACCTCTTCTTTACATGTCTGCCAGAATTCCCCCTGGGAAGCCATTCGGCCCTGGACTCTTGTTTGTTGGAATATTTTTGATTACTGTTTTATTTCTTCAGTGATTATAGGTCTGTTCGAATTTTTTATTTCTTCCTGTTTCAGTTTTGGTAGTTGATATTGTTTGTAGGAATTTCTCCTGTTGTTTCAGATTGCCCAATTCGGTGGCATAGAAGTGCTCATATTATTCTCTTATAATTGTTTGCATGTTTCATTCAATGTATTCTTCTGCTAGAGAATTTCTGTTTGATATTTTTATTTTCCTTTTTGTTGAAATGTCTGTTTGTTCATGCACTTCCCCCCGATTTTGTTGAATTGTCTATTTGCATTTCCTTGTACCTCCCTGAGCTTTCTTAAGGTAATAATTTTGAATTCGTTGTCAGAAACTGCATATATTTCCATTTCTTGGGGCTTTATTTGTTTCCTGTTGTGATGTCATAGTTGCCTGATTCTTCGTGATCCATGTCACCCTGCACTGATGTCTGTGTACTTGAAGCAGTTAAGCACTTCTTCCTGTCTTTACAGGCTGGTGTTAACAGGTACAGGCCTTCCGCTGCTGTGTCCCCAGACTGATGGCACTATCTGTAGGATTGCAGTCGAGCAGGGCTAAGCCTGGTTACCTGACTGTTGCCGGGTCACCATTGGGTCCAACATTGGCAGGCCTGTTACCATGAGCATGGGTTGCTGTGGATCCGCCTGTACCTTGGGTGGACAGGACTGCTCTGGGACTGTGGTTGAGCAGGTCTTGAGTCTGGTCACACGGCCATTTTCAGGCCTACAGTTGATGAGCCTCAATTGGTATCCTCCCAATACCAGGGAGGATATGGATGGCTGTGGCTCCAGCTGTATCCCTGAGCATGCTTCCACCAGGTCCCTAGATGGGTAGCACTGCCTTCTGGACCAGGGTAGAGCAGGGTGGGAACAGGATCACAAGGCTCTACAGGATCTACAGTTGGGACTGAGGTTGGTAGACCCCCCCAGTGGGGACTCATACAGACATGTGTCCTCCAGTTCCCTGAGTGTACATCATTGCCCTCAGACCCCCATAGATCAGTCCTGGAACTGAGTCCGAAGGAATCCACAGCTAAGAGTCAGGTCAACAGACCTGCTGCCAGAGGAAAACATGTGTGTCTCCAGGTCCCTGGGCCAGCAGGAGTGACTCTTTACCTCCTTATAGTGGGGTTGGGGTTAGGTCTCAGGGCCACCTCTGGTGCACTGAGGTCTGAGGTCAGCAGGTATGATAAAGGGGTCACGGATGGATTGTGGCTCCCCGGGGTCCTTTGCAAATGTGGTTGTTTCAGGAGCATTGTGAAGCTGTGTTGGAGCCACATCCATAGGGACAGGGCTACTTCCAGTCTGTAGCTGGGACCACTGCCCATGAGCATACCACTAGGGCACTGGCCTGCCTTCACCAGGTGATATTTCATGGTCTTAGGCTTCATTGGGGTTTTGCAACTTTCTACTTGGATCCCAAAGTTCCCACAAGCAGACTTTGTCCGTGGCTGGCTGCCAGGTGATTGTGTTGGGGGATGAGCTGGGCACCTCCTATTCTACCATCTTGCTGACGTCCTGTAGGCACTGTTGTAAGCACTTGACGTTTCATCTCTACAACCTTCCTCTGAGTTCAGTGCAGCATTACATCCATGTTGCAAATAAGCCGAATGAAGCACAAGAGATTAAGAAGCTTGACCGAGATTTTCTAGCCAGAGCCAGGATTCTAACCCCATCAGACTGACATCATAGTCTGTTCTTAAATACAGTGCTTCACCTCTGCCTCCAGTATATAAATTTATATCATGATAGAATTTTCTTCTGTTTCAGGTTCCTTGTGGCCTGGCTTGGAATAGGTTCCTGCTGGCTGCCTCATGTTCTGGGTTTTTTGGTTATTAGAGACTGAAATTCAGTCTTCTTTTCCTGAGTCATGTGTCTTTATTGTAAATAGGATGTGGAAATCTAGAAGACGGTAATTTTGGTTCGTGGTATCTAGAAACAGATAAGCTTAAGAACTGAAACGTGGCTCCAAAAACAGCATGGCTGATTGGCTTGTCTTTGTGGCCTTTTGAGTCCTGTGCAAATTATCATCATCCATTTTGTTGCAGTCAGGGGCCCTGTGCCATGACTGGGGGTCCGGAGGGGTTTGGCAGACTGTGTGGGAGCTGATGACTCCAGACACATCCTGCAGAGGTGTTTGGGGAGTGCAGTGGCTTTCTGCCTCCTACGTGAATGTCTGGTCCCTGCATAGGTAAAATGGGAGGTTCCTGGTACACAAATTCATCGTCTCATCACCATGTACAAAGAGCTAGGAAAGGAAAATCTACCAGGAAACATTTTAGAATACATATAAAAGAAAACAAAAAGTCAGTTTTGGTTCATGAGCTATTTTGAGTATTTTCCAATTTATATTTATTTGCTCTATTTTATTTTCATTAGTAGAGCTCATTGAAAAAATTCTGGTGTAAGGATTGATTATTTCCTTAGGATTAGTTCTTGAAAGGTCCTTGTAAGAAATCATGTGAATGAAATTTGAGTTTCTTTTTAAAACTTACCATAAGGAATTCTGCTCTTAGCCAAGGGCATGCTGTTCATAGGAAAATAATTGAGCACCACAACTATAATTAATAATGAAGTATAGGGCAGGGAAACCAGGAGAAGCCTGTACCTAAAGAGCATTTGGTACTTTGAAAAAGGGCCATGGGGGTGCCTGGGTGGCTGAGTCAGTTAAGCATCTGACTTCAGCTCAGTTCATGATCTCAAAGTTTGTGAGTTCAAACCCCACGTTGGGTTCTGTGCTGACAGCTCAGAGCCTGGAGTCTGCTTCAGATTCTGTGTCTCCCTCTCTCTCTCTGCCTCTGTCTCTCTCTGTCAAAAATAAATAAACATTAAAAAAGTAATAATAAAAAAAAGAAAAAAAAAGAAAAAGGTCCATGTATCTAGAACAATGCACTGAAACAAAATGGACCACCACCAATTAGAGCTGGATTTTACCTGGTGCCAGAAACGTGCTGGGTGTTGTTCTCATTGGACACCTGACCTGCGTTCCCCACAGTAACCCTGTGGGTATCATTCCTGTACTTTCCAGATGTGCAAAGTGAAGTTGAGAAGGTACGTGATTTAATTTTTTTTTTTTTCAACGTTTATTTATTTTTGGGACAGAGAGAGACAGAGCATGAACAGGGGAGGGGCAGAGAGAGGGAGACACAGAATCGGAAACAGGCTCCAGGCTCCGAGCCATCAGCCCAGAGCCCGACGCGGGGCTCGAACTCACGGACCGTGAGATCGTGACCTGGCTGAAGTCGGACGCTTAACCGACTGTGCCACCCAGGCGCCCCGAGAAGGTACGTGATTTATCAGAGATCACGCATGTGGTAAACGGAGGTAGTAGGAGTTGCGTTTTCCAGTTTTTATGTGTGCAGAAACTGAAACACTAACGGTTAGTGATTGCCACAAGTCTGCATCTTAATGTCTGTGCAGTGTTAGCCTTCAGGGGCTGGGTGTTTGCGTTGGGAAGAAGGAGGGAGCAGCAGATGTGACGGGGGGTGGGGGGGCGGTGTGGAGGCATCGCAGAAGCTGGGGGTGTCCACACAGTCCCTGCCTTCTTGCCCCTCCCGCCTTCCCTTCCCAGCTCCCAGGTTTTACTGCTTTCCTTCTTCCTTTTTTTCTAGTACTTTTGCGAAGTCTGCAGACAGACTGATAGTTTTTTAAGAGACTTTTAAAAAGCACATTTCTCTGTGTAACTTTTTTTATTTTTAATTTTTTTAACGTTTTTATTTATTTTTGAGACAGAGAGAGACAGAGCATGAATGGGGCAGGGTCAGAGAGAGAGAGAGAGAGCCACAGAATCCAAAGCAGGCTCTGGGCTCCTAGCTGTTAGCACAGAGCCTGACGCGGGGCTTGAACTCACAGACCGCGAGATCACGACCTGAGCTGAAGTCGGATGCTCAGCCGACTGAGCCACCCAGGCGCCCCTAATCACTCTTTTTTTTAAATTTATTTAAAAAAATTTTTTTTTCTGTGTAACTTTAAGTTTCAGATGGATTTTTCTTTTGTCTTAGATTCATGTTTGATTTTGTTTGTTTGTTTGTTTGTTTGTTTTAAGTAGGCTCTGTGCCCAGTGTGGAGCATTGGGTGTTGTATGGAAACCAGTTTGACAATAAATTTCATATTAGAAAAATAAAAGAATCCGAGGCTTAAACGACTGAGCCACCCAGGTGCCCCTAGAAGTATGTTTTAATGTCATGGCTTAACTTGGAAATAGCATCTCTGTAGGAAAATAACTTCGCAGCAGCTTTTCTCTTTTCCAGCACCTAGCAGAGCATCTGCTCCCCTGGGGCTCTTCCCTCTCCGTTACCTTCCCAGATGGCTCACTTGTACCTTCGGTGTGGATGTCTCCTAGGTTTGGTTGAGGACCTTCTATTCTTATTCTCTGAAAGGTCTTTGGGAGTCTCATCCACAGCTAAATTTTCTGCGGTTGTGTTTATGCTAAGTTTCCAAAATTTCTATCTCTAACCCCAGAATTCCCTGCTGAACTCCAGCCTGTATTTATCCAGTTGTCTAATTGAAATCTCTGCCATGGTAGCTGAAAGGTCTCCCAGACCCTGGTTCTGAAACAGCTCACTCTTTCTTCAGATGTCATCTGTTGTCTCCATTTCGGTGGCCATACTGTTCACCCGGGATGCTACTCCAGAAACCCGGGGCTGTTCCAGCCCCACTTTCTTTGCATCCTGTACTGTCTCCAAGTCCTATTGATTCTTCCTCCTTCTAATTTCTAGAATGCTCCTCCCCCATGCCTCTATTTTCTCTAAACCTCGGTCGAGGCTCTTCAGTCTGTGTGCCATCGTCCTCCATCTACCTGTGTAATCTCTTGAAATTGTAATCCAACCTGTCACTTCCCTACTTGAAATCCATGAATGCAACTAAAATTCCTACTAATCTTAATCACGGTGCCTTTCAGGGCCCTGTCGGTTCTCTAGATGGTATGTGGTTGAGCTGTCCCATCCCAAGCCTTTTTACCCCATGCAGTTGCCCTAACCAGGTGCTGTTGTCCAATAGTGAGATAGCGGGCATTGCACATTTTTATGTTTCATCTTTTGAGAATCAACTGATCACTGGGTAGGTTTTGGAGCCTGTCTTGTCAGCAGTAAATACACGAGGAGGAATACCTTTGTATGGGTAGTTCTCTCTGCCTCTCCTTTTTACCAGTGATCACATTTTTTTGGACGCTTTTCATTTTGGAAGTGGCAGAAGATAGGAGGGAAAGAGACCCAAGATGATAAATTTTGAACAGGGTGAGTAGCAGCCAGGGTTGCCAAGATGCATCCCTCCAGGACGTGCCCGTCACAGCATAGTCTTTCTGAGTGGTGTTCCCTGAGTTGTACAGTGCACAGCCTGTGATGCTGAAGAGGACAGACCTGGGAACAACCCTGCTGTGAGGCTCCAGGGTCTGGAAGGAAATGATGCCTGGCTGAGAGGCCTAGGAAGAATGTGATGAAGGTATGGGTGCACAGGAACATGTGCACAGAGGAGTGTGTGTGTGTATGTGTGTGTGTGTGTGTGTGTGTGTGCGCGTGTGTGCGTGTGCATGTGTGTTGAGGGTAGAAAAGGAAGCTCAGTGTTACCAGTGAAGTCAAAGACTGAGGATGGGGCTTCTAATATGGTCATATATGACTTAACATGGTGTGTCTATTGCTGGGGGCAGGGATGGTAGGGTTGAGAACAGGGGGTGGAAACTTGGGTACAATTGAGGGAAGTAATCCACTTCTGACCCCCAGTTTTTCATTGGTTTCTTTAAGAAACATATTTAAACAAAAACCAAAATTGTTAGGCTTAGATCTATAAATATTATAGCTTTCATCAAGTACAAAAAGATTGAGATGGAGGGAGGTGGGTGGGGGATGGGCTAAATGGGTGATGGGCATTAAGGAGGGCACTTGTTATGATGAGCACTGGGTTTTATATGCAAGTGATGAATTATTAAGTCTACTTCCAGAACCAATGTTACACCATATGTTAACTAACTAGAATTTAAATAAAAATTTGGAAAAAATATTATTTCTTTTTGTAGTAGATGAATTGGAGCTTACAACCTGTAGTTGTAACCTAGTAATCCTGGCTTAGGGTCTGTATCATAGGTAAATGTCCTCTGTGTCCCTTGCTAGTCTTTTGTTTTCCTCATTTCAGAAGGAGCCCCCTTACAGAGGTTTGTGTTTGTGCAGATTCCATTAGCACACCCTGGCTCCTCCTCCCAGGTGGTGCAAAAGTAGAAATGAAAATACCTCCTCATTAAATTCTGCAACATAGTGGAACTAATTGTTAGGAATTACATTTAAAACTGTCCCCCAGGGGCATCTGGGTGGCTCATGTGTTTGATGTCCAACTTCGGTTCAGGTCATGATCTCCAGGTTTGTGGGTTCGAGCCCCGTGTCGGGCTCTGTGCTGACAGCTCAGAGCTTGGAGCCTGCTTTGGATTCTGTGGCTTCTTCTCTCTCTGCCCCTCCCATGCTCATGCTCTGTCTCTCTGTGTCTCTCAATAATAAATAAACATTAAAAAAATAATTTGTAAAACTGTCCCCCAAACCCCTCCTTGGAAAAAAAAAATTCTTGAATCCAAAATGTAAAAACTAGGCAGTATAACAGATGAACTTCAGGTCTTTTCTAACAGTGCCTCCTGTTCAGGTGACACAAATATTAGGAATGAGGTTATGAGATGTTATTAACTCTGTGCCTATACTGTGACTCCCTGAATCCTTCCAAGTTGACTTTAGGAAGATTGGCAGTGGAAACAATGTTGTCAAGCATTTGTCATTTTGCTGTAGCTACAACAAATAAAATAGGAGGACACTAACTAGGAGGAAATTTTCAGAAGGGTGTGCTTACTGTAAACGTTGGTTTCTGCTGTTTCGTATCCTAATTTCACTTTGATTCGGTGAAAACTTGCATTGACTTGAGAAGTGGTCCCACTGCAGGAAGCATGGCAGATAGTTGTCACAGCTCCTGTAAACTCCTACTAATCTCCCTGGTAACCACAGCCTGGAGTGCCTCGGTGACAAGAGGTCCGAAGGAATGCTGGGATGAAGCAAGGCCTGTGTGCTCTCTGTTGGTAATTTGCCAGTCAAGCCAGAGTGCCATGTTTTCCGACTAGAACCTGCCCACTTGCTTCTGCTTCTGCTCTTTCCTCCTCTGGGAATACCCTTTCTGTCTTGCGGTTCACGTTCCAAATACAGCCTTCTCCAAGAAGCTTGTCCTGATGCTCAAGCCAAAGCAGTCTCTGATTTTCCAAATTCATAGTTGAAACATTGCTTTATGCATTATGAAAGTCAAAACAGTGCATTCTGGTTGTGAAATAATTGGAAAACAGAAAAATACACAAGGAAACAGGAGCAAGGTTCTCCTTATTCACCTTTCTTAGAGAGCAGCTGTTAGCATCACATAATGTGTTCCATCTGGCCATTTTCTCTGCATTTTTTATACAGTAGTTGCAACATGTATGCCGTCCTGCATTGTCCTCTCCTGAGCACTGCCCTTCCATTAACAAATACTCATACACATTTTAGTGGCTATATAATCTTTATTATATGGCTATTGATGGAGTCATCAGTTCTCATGTTGAATGCTTAGCTTGTTGCCTGTTTTCCTATTTTTAAAAGATTTTTTTAAATATTTATATTTGAGAGAGAGAGAGAAAGACAGTACGCTTGAGCAGGGGAGGCACAGAGGGAGAGGGAGACACGGAATCTGAGCTCTCAGCATGGAGCCTGACACGGGGTTTGAACTCACAGGCTGGGAGATCATGACCTGAGTCAAAGTCGGGCGCTCAACTGACTGAGCCACCCAGGTGCCCCTGTTTTTCTATTTTTGAAGAATCCTAAAATAAGATTCTTTGTGCATTTGGGATTTTTTTGAAGGATACATTTCTAGAAATGGAATAACCAGACCAGAGTTTATTGACAGATTTAAAGACATTGGATTTGTCTTGCTAGACTGATTTTCAGAAAGTTGTTTTTTTTTTTTTTTTTTTTTTTTTTAAGCAAACTCATACTTCTTCTAGCAGTGTATGTGACATAGGGTCAAATGTATCTTTGCTTATTTGACCAAAAAAAATTACCTTTTCCCTATGTTATGAGATAAGAGTTTTAAAATATTAGCACTTCCTGGCATTCATTGGGTATTGGCAGATTTTCTCTCTCAGAGGGGGCAGGTCCACCCCTGTGCTCTTGCTTGGTAGATTAGCTGTCTCGGCTGATGCTGGACCTTCAGTTCTGGTGACTGACTTCTGCAATGCAGGAAATGAAATTCCTTAAGGAGTTACTGGGTTGCCTTACAAATGAAATGCTGTGCCCTCTCCCAAGCATCGGAATTCCCTGGTAATACCTGCTACTCATTTGTCAGGCTGCTTGACCCTGACCATATGGCTCTCAGGCACCTGTGCTCTTGGGAGTTGCCTGGTCTTCATGTAGATGGTCCAGGGACTATATTCCTGGTCAGGGCAGTCAGTCCCTGTAGTGACCATGATGGGAATGGGCTAGGAATAGGCCCTTCCTCATTTGAGAGCAGCATTTTTTTTCAGAAAGGAGGGGCATAGAGGATTTTTAATGTATAGGCCTTTTTAAAGTTCGTTGGTTTATTTTGAGAGAGACCAAGTGGGGGAAGGGACAGAGAGAAGGAGAGAGAGAATCCCGAGCCAATTCTGTGCCATCCGTGCAGAGCCTGATGCAGGGCTTGAACTCACAAACTGTGAAATCATGACCTGAACCATGATCAAGACTTGGACGCTTAACTGTGCCACCCAGGAGCCTCTAAGATTTTTTTAAAAGAGGGATTTTGTATAGAAAACTTCCACATTCTCTTGTCTGGAAAGAAGGTGAAGGGAAAGTGTCTTCCATAGAGTTGGATCCCTGTCTGTTTAGAAGGTAGTGTCTGGGGTAAAGGAAGTAGATAAAACAATACTCAACAGCAGCCACTTCCTTCTTTTGCTTTTGCTCCCAGGGTGAGTTGATTCTGCACAAAGTGTCAGCAAGCATGGATCTCACCTAATAGTCACCCTGGGGTGAAGATGGAGAACATACCAGCAGACCTTATTTCCAAGGGTAGAAAAAAGGGCAAAGGTCTCTAAGAACATGGCGCCTTGCTCTAGTCCCAGTGGCAAAAGTGATGTTGGAGGGTCATTTCCTTCCTTAGCTTTTGTCCAGATGAACCACAGACCTGGGCATTTTAGTAGAAATTAAACAATTAAATGATTAGGGGACTTGGGCCGCTTGCTAGCCTTTTTGTCCTGTGACTATATGAATGGGCCTTTGTTTAGCAGCCTGGGTGTTTCTAGTACTTGGGAATTGTTTATGATGAACTGATTCCATCTTCCTCATCAGACCTTTAGGTAATTGGAGACCTTTAGGTAATAGGAACACCTGCCTAGACTATCCATTATCTACTGGAAGGTCTCTTGGATGTGGCATTCTCCCTGCCAGGCAGGACTTCACATGACGTTCCCCAGTCCCTGCACCTCCCATCTCTCAGTCCTCACAAGTGCACCTGTCCCCCAGGCCCTGTGTCTCCAGGTAATCACCCCAGGCTGTTCATACCCCAAAATGGTGATAAAACAAGATCCCTCCTCCTGCTAATAAGACTGTGGATTTTGTGAGGTATTAGGAGATGCTGGGATTTGATTATCATGAAGTACCTATAATGTTCCCCCATCTTTCATATCATCTATCTAATCTGTCCTTGTAAGGATGCTGAGAATTATGGACTATGTTTCCCAGATTTCTATATGCAGTCTTGGGCCAGGAGGAATACGGGAAATTCCAGCTCAAGGATGATAAAATTAAAGGTGATTAAAGTCCATTAGACGGAGTACACATAAAAGAGAGCTTTATAATTACCAACAGCCAACTTGGTCACCCACATACTGTATATTATTCGCTGGCCGACACAGAGAAGTCAGCCTGTTTGGGAGAGTATGTGTCATCTGGGTGTTAAATATTAAGTTTTCTGCTAATGGAACAAAGGTAGGTCACTGTGAGGGATGACAAATATACATTTTCACCTGTAATGTGAGAAAATGAGCAGGGAAGCTTGCTAGGCACCCTCCTGGATATCCTGAAGTCCTGAGGGACAGACTGAGCCTTTGAGGTCAAGTCAGTTGGCAACCGATCTTCTCAAACTGAGGACACTGATGTGCTAGGAGAAAAGGAAGACACAGCATCAACTTAGCATATCTGCCTGGAGCCTCCATTTAACTTCAAGTTTTTAGGGAGGAAGAAAGGTTGTCCTGGAATTTATAAATAACTGAAAACATTACGCATGAAATGTTATACTGCTATATCATGGAACAGAATGCAGTCGGTGTGAGTATTGAAGAGAAAGCTGGAGATGTCAAAAGAATTTGCATTCCATTGGAGACCACATCTTTATTCACCTGCTTGCATTCAAAGAGTCTGGTGTCCATGCTGTTGGGTACCATCATGGGTATTTTGGTAAAAAGGTTGAAGTGTATTGACAAGGGAAGAAGCTGTGATGTGAAACTGCTGGTGGGATTTTATGGGAAGTTGGTAGAAAGGGATTCTGTGCGCAGAAGACAGTGATTGCAAATGCCTGCAGGGCCCAGGAGGTAAATGAACATGTGTGGCTGACTCGATCCATCTCCTAGGGAGTGGCAGGAAGTGTAGACAGCTAACAAAGGCCTCATCCTGTAAAAGGTGTGCAGGGAGGTAGGCAGTGCTCAGTACCATCTGACAGGTTTTTGGATTTTTTCCAAGTTGGAAGTCTAGATTTTTCTGTAAAGTTTCTTTACGTTAAAACTGTTGTGGGCTAAACAAAACATATCCTTGAGTGGCTAGTGGCGATGACCATTCTCAACTCAATTTCTAGTAAGGGCTTGAATGATTGGCATATTTAGTTCTGCATGTACAGAGGTCTCTGTAAAGCTGTTTTCTTGCTGTTACTGGAATTTGCATGATTCTGTAACTCCCAAGAAGCTGGCAAGATTTTTTGGTATAGAGGGGCTTAAATTGAAATAATAGGTTCCTATACCTACATGTCAGGAAAGAACAGTATTGCACTATAAAATCAGCCCAAATGTCCTGCCTAACATCAGTGACTTCTGTGGCATCATAGTTTGAAAGAGACTCAGAAGTCACCTGGCTCCTGCCCAAGGGGGAGGCGATCTTGGTCCTGCTGGGATTCTGTTATCTGTGCAATCCCTTGAGTCTCTTTTGTCTTTCTCCACAGCCTCAGAGATGTGATGGGGTTTGACCTGGATGTTACTAGGCATTAGATGAGAGCCATGGAATAATGCCCAACCCAGTACTAATTCCTGGAGTTGTGTGGGCTCCTCCCACATCCTTACAGCTGACCTGGGGCTGCTAAATCCAGGGATTATGAACTGCCTGGCCTTCTGCCACATTGGGCAGTTGGCATAATGTAGGTCAAGAGAGCTGAGTCTCTTCTCTCACTTTGCTGCTCACATGCTGAGTTGTCTCAGCTGTTCCATTCATCCACACTGAAGGCTGCCCATCTCCCCAGGACCTGGAGGCATGCTGAGGAGAGTGCCCAATATTAGCTTCCCTCAGCCTCTGGAAAAAGACCATAAGTCCTACAAGGTGGCCTGCAAGGCCCTTCGATCCTGCTGCAGACTCTTCACCACTCCTCTTTGCTCTCTGTATTTCAAAGCCAGGAGCCCTAATTCAGGTTTTTGTTCTTGTATATCTGTTTTGAGTATAATGTGTTTGCATATTTTTAAATGAGTTTTTTAATATAATTTATTGTCAAATTGGTTTCCAGACAACATCCAGTGCTCCTCCCAACAGGTGCCCTCCTCCATGCCCATCACCCACTTTCCTCTCTCCGCCACCCCCCCCCCCCATCAACCGTCAGTTTATTCTCAGTTCTTAAGAGTCTCTTATGGTTTGCCTCCTTCCCTCTCTGTAACTTTTTTTCCCCCTTCCCCTCTCCCCTGGTCTTCTGTTGAGTTTCTCAGGATCCTCATATGAGTGAAAACATGGTATCTGTCTTTCTCTGCCTGACTTATTTCACTCAGCATAATACCTTCCAGTTCCATCCAAGTTGCTACAAAAGGTCATATTCCATTCTTTCTCATTGCCACGTAGCATTCCATTGTATATATAAACCACATCTTCTTTATCCATTCGCCAGTTGATGGACATTTGGGCTCTTTCCATAATTTGGCTATTGTTGAGATTGCTGCTATAAACATGGGGGTACAAGTGCCCCTATGCATCAGCATTCCTGTATCCCTTGGGTAAATTCCTAGCAGTGCTATTGCTGGGTCATAGGGTAGTTCTATTTTTAATTTTTTGAGGAACCCCCACACTGTTTTCCAAAGTGGATGCACCAGTTTGCATTCCCACCAATAGTGCAAGAGGGTTCCCATTTCTCCACATCCTCGCCAGCATCTGTAGTCTCCTGATTTGTTCATTTTAGCCACTCTGACTGGCCTGAGGTGATAGCTCAGTCATCATCAGGGAAAGAAAACTAAGTCAGCTTTTAATTTTGGAATAATTTTGGATTCACAGAAAACTTGGAAAGCTAATACAGAGTTCCGGTGTGTTCTCTTACCCAGTTTCCACTAATTTAACGTCTTAAATTAACATCTTACACTGCCGTGCTACATTTGCTAAAATAAGACACATACATATATTACTATTAATTGATCTTCAGGCTTTATTTGAATTTCACCATTTTCCCTACTAATTTCCTTTTTTTTTTTTTTTTCTACTCCAGGATCTAATCCGGGACGCCATACTGAATTTAGGCATAATTCAGTTTTGCCAAAACTTCCTGCTTCCTGTCATCACCTTTCCCTTTTCATTAGGTGTTTGCTTTGTACAACCATTCTCAGCTTGGGGAACACCCTGGGGACAATCACATATTCATTTGCATGGGTTAATGATTAAACCCAAGAGCCTCAACCCCCCTGCCAAATGAAAAGAAACTAAAAAAACTAAAAAAAAGGTATGAAGCAGAATGTGAGGCCTTCTCTTCACCCTATTACCTCCCAACCCTAGACCTTCTCTGCAGAGGGAGTTATCTTTAGTTTCTCTTGTAGCCCTATGAATTTTTATTTTCTAATTTGTATACTCAGATACTTTGTTAAAAGTACACGGATCATATTATACATGCTCTTCTGCAATTCGTTTCTTCTTTTTTTCTTAAGAGATATTTCTTAGAGATACTTCTTTTTTTTTTTTAATTTTTTTTTTCAACGTTTATTTATTTTTGGGACAGAGAGACAGAGCATGAACGGGGGAGGGGCAGAGAGAGAGGGAGACACAGAATCGGAAACAGGCTCCAGGCTCTGAGCCATCAGCCCAGAGCCTGACACGGGGCTCGAACTCACGGACCGCGAGATCGTGACCTGGCTGAAGTCGGACGCTTAACTGACTGCTCCACCCAGGCGCCCCTTCTTAGAGATATTTCTATATCAACGTGTATAAACCCACTGCATTTCCCTTAAAATTAAAGAGTGCTCCTTAATGATCGTGACTTGTTTAATCAGCTCCTTTTGAAGGACATTTAGGTACTTTCTAGCTTTTTGCTGTTACACACAGTGCCCCGTGAAACTCTTGGACAAGTGTCTGTCTCATGCTCTTTTGCAGGCTTGCATTGACAGGTTATTACATTTGTCATTAAACCATGCAAGGTCATAGTTTACAGTGATTCTTAGCTGGGCTGTGGAATTGGATTTGGATTGTAGTGTGAGTGATCGTATGTGGTTTGGGTGCAGCCTTGTAGGAAAAGCTTACACTCAAATTTTGAGAAAATACTTGAGGATTAAGTTAGAGAAGGACCGAAATATATTGTCCATTTCAGAGTGTTGAACTTACTCTTTGCATCTTTACATTACTTTGGAGGCTGGATGGATGGAGACTAAATTTTTCTTGGGCTTGGAGGTGGATGGGAGGACCAGGGTAGCGGGGTTTAAGAAGATACTTCCAAGTGGGAGACAGGTCGCTATGCAAAGTGCAGACTGCACAAGAGATAGCGTTTGTGAATAGCACCTACCCATTCTGGTTTGTAGAAATAGACTTTTCCACGGTTCACGTTCTAGAAGCACTCGTACAGTAAGAGAATCCTGGGAGACACAATCCCTAGGTTAGCAGTGAAAGTTCTTCACCGCATCAGCTGGAGAAGAGAGGTGTCTCGAAGTCCAGGAGGTCTGAGGGCAGCTGGCGGGGAAGGGGATGTGACAGAGTTAGGCTGGAGCTGGAGGTCCCGCTGTATGTTCTGCCAGGCTCACTGTGAGCTGCAGTTTCCCAGGTGGGACCCTCTTGGCCTCCTCACTGGCTTGTGGAGAGGAGCTAAGGAGAGCAGTGAAGGGTGTGGGCAGATTACTCCCCTGATGGATCCAAGCCTCCACCCAGCACTTGGCATAGCTTTTCGCCCATTGTTGGTGAGTGGATTTTGGGAGAGTGAATTTCTGTGGGGGGTTTGAGGATTGGATTTTCATTTAAGCACCCTGTACATGCCACATAATGTACATGTGGTAGCATTAGGGAAGCAAGCCTGAGTTACACTGATAGGTGCCTGCCTTTGTGTTTAGGAGAATAAGAGACACTGAGCCCCAGGTAACACTGAACTACTGAACTCACTGTAATTACAAAGGAGAAGCCCAGGACGTGTAAATGGTAGGGTCAGACTGTTTTGGGGGTGGCCTGCAGAGTCCCTTCTGCAGAAAGCCTGCAGACTGCCCTTCTGCATTCAGACTTAGGAAGAAATTCATCTTTTTTTCTTAATTTTTTTTTTTTTTTGAGAGAGAGAGACAGAGTGCAAGTGGGGGAGGGGCAGAGAGAGGGAGACAGAATCCAAAGCAGGCTCCAGGCTCCGAGCTGCCAGCACAGAGCCCGACATGGAGCTTGAACCCACGAACTGCGAGATCATGACCTGAGCCGAAGTTGGACGCTCAACCGACTGAGCCACCCAGGCGCCCAGGAAGAAATTCATCTTTAAGTGGAGATCTGATGGAGAGTGGCAGTTAGCTGATGTTGGGGTGGGTGCTAGGGAGTCATTGTGGGCCTGCACTGGTCAATTGTGAAGACCCAGGGAACTGTTAACAGTATGCACCTTTCTGGGGACAAAGGTGCTTGGCATGAGAGGAGGCATATGTCGTACCACCTTCTGAATGTGGATGATCCCAACATTGTTCAGCCTCTCGTTGTGTTTAGCCAAATCTCAGCTCTTTTTTTTTTTTTTTAATTTTTTTTTTTCAACGTTTATTTATTTTTGGGACAGAGAGAGACAGAGCATGAACGGGCGAGGGGCAGAGAGAGAGGGAGACACAGAATCGGAAACAGGCTCCAGGCTCTGAGCCATCAGCCCAGAGCCTGACGCGGGGCTCGAACTCCCGGACCGCGAGATCATGACCTGGCTGAAGTCGGACGCTTAACCGACTGCGCCACCCAGGCGCCCCTCTCAGCTCTTTTTTAAGAGCTTCTTCCTTACAGTCCAAATCCAGACTTAGAGCAATCTATATGTCAGCAGACAATCCAACGCACTTTCCCTCTAAAATATAAGCCAAATAGGGAGGCTAGTACACAGCCCATCTTAGGAAGTCCTTATTTACTTTTTGGCATTTTGCTCTTGAAGTGCTGTGCTTATGAATCTTTGCAGGCATTTCTGTCGACAACAGAGAAGAAGTTGGTATTTTCTCACCAGTCTGGTGGTTAGCTTTTGGATCTGTTGGCAAACAAAGATTTAGTTCCGACGTAATGTAACAGTAAATGTCTGTTATCCATTTGGGCGGCGCTGTGGGATGTAGTCACTTCCTGTGATATGTATCATACAAGCAGGGTGCACCAGTGATAGATCAGGTGGTTGCTGAGCTGATCTGCTGACTTTTTCATAAGGTCGTTCTTGTACTCTGTAGGCACATTGTTGAAGGGGGTGACTTCCCTGGATTAGGCCCTTGGGGCCCTTGGGGAGAGTATCTAAAGGCTTCATGTCTATTCAGTGCTTCCTTTTTTAGCCTTTGGCCCATAACAAAGGTTGATTATTAATTTGTTGCCGGCAAGTAACAGTAGCTCTACTATTTCCACCTGTTATCACTGCTTTCAGATCATTCTAATGAAATCTCCCAGTCATCAGTTTTTGAATGAATGATGTTTGGTGGCATTTGCAAAATTTGTCACATAAACTTTTTTGGCTGGCACCTGTGAATTCACTCTGTGCTATAAAGTTGCAGCTCTGAGTGTTTTTAGCAGCTAAGAACACTTTCTGAGTGGAAAAGAGATTAGTTTGCCTGCAGGTAGGCTTTGGGCTCCTTTGGTTTGGGATTGTCTGAGGCAGGTTGGCCAAGTCTTGGCAAAGCTGCTAAGCACCCTTGTCTTTTTTGCTCTTGGAGATGCAGTAAATGATAGTGCTGAGAGAGGAGGGGTGCTCCAAGGTATGATTTCTAGTAAGGTTTATTTTGGGAGGATGGAATGAGGTCTTTCATGCGGTTTCAGGCATCATTTTCGTTTCTCCTAGGCAATGAGACGATGCCTAAAATAAATCTCATTCTGGCTCCCTGTGGGAGACGCGACAGACAGAGCAAAGAATGGGATTATGAATTATCGTGACACAGGAAAGTGCGACATCTGTCCACTGTCAGAGAAAACACACAGATTTTAGAAACCCACCGGCTTTATTCAGACCGCAACTCTCCGCTTGTTTCCTGTGTTGCCTTGGCCAAGTTAATTCACCTCTCAGAGACCTTCATTTACTTGCTTCTAAGTACCTCTACTGCCTAACTCTCAGGGTTGTCATGCTGTTAAGTGAGGTTTTACCTGCAGAGTACCTGGAGGATAAGAGGCATTGCATCAATGGCAGCTACTATTTTCACCTTAGAATTGAGCTAGCGTGAAGAGATGCTCTGCCTCATTAGTTGCTAGGGAAATTCCAGTTAAAACCACAGCGGGATACCAGTACAGTGTCAGAGGGCTGAGATCAGAAATAGTAGTCACGTTGGTGAGGATGTGGAGAAACTGGAGCCCTCACACTGCACGCAGGAATGTAAGATAGTGCAGCTGCTTTGGAAGACAGTGTGGAGATTCTTTAAGAAATTAAACATTGAGTCACCATATAGCCCAGCAATTCCCCTCCTAAGTATCTACCCAGGAAATGAAGACATATGTCCGCACGAAGATCTTCATGCGAACGTTCATAGCAGGCTTGTTCATAATAGCCCGAACAAGGAAACAACACAGATAAATAGATAAACAAAGTGTGGTGTGTCCATTCAGTGGAATAGTACTCAGCACTAAACATGAGTGAGCTGCTGACAGCAACAAACACAGATGGACAGAATCCAGACATAAAAGACTGTAAGTTTTATCGTTTCATGTAACTAACTGAACCTTGTAGAAAAGGCAAGAGAAAACTAGAAGGCTGATCAGCGTTGCCCAGGGCTGGGGCAGGAGCTAGAACTGACTGCAAAAGGACAAGAGAGAACATTCTGGGGTGATGGAAAGGTTCTAAAACTGGATTGTGCTATTGAATGCACAAAGTATAAAAATTTCTAAAATCTCACCAAACTGTGCATTGAAAATGGGTGACTTTTATGTTTGCAGTACTGTGATTTATATTAAGAAATACATACTTGGTTTTCATCCCAGTAAAGGTGTCTGTTGTTATATTAATACTTGACGTTTGGGAGGCACCTAAGCATGGGGGTCTTGTTGCCCACAGAACCAACCATGTGGTTAAAGGGTTGGAACTTTCAGTCCCTCCTCTGATCCTCAGCGAGGGGAGAGAGGTTGGAGGCTAAATGATTTGCTAATGGCCAATGATTTAATCAATAATGCGTATGTGATGAAGACTCCATAAAACCCCGAAAGGACTGGGTTCAGAGAACTTGAGGTGGGTGGACACATAGAGATTTGAGGGAGAGCGATGCATTTAGAGAGGGCGTAGAAGCTTCATACCCCGTCCTTTTATCCTGCCCTATGCATCTTGTCCATCTGGCTGTTCCTGAGTTCTATCTTTTTATACTAACAGTGATCTAGTGAGTCAGGTGTTTCTCCGACTTCTATGGGCCATCATAGCAGATTAATGGAACCTCAGCAGGAGGTCGTGGGAACCTCTGATCCAGAGCCGGTAGATCAGAAGCCTAAGTGACAACTGGTGCTTGAAGGGGGTCAGGGCACTCTTGCAGGACTGAGCCCTTAACCTGTGGGATCTAATGCTATCTCCTGGTACATAGGGTCAGAGCTGAGTTACTATTGTAGGACACCCAGGTAGTGTCACCAAATTACCGGGTGGTGTGGGGAAAACCCCCACACATCTGGTATCAGAAGTGGCGTGAGTATGGTAGTCGTGTGAGAGTAATGGAGAAACACAAGAGGGTAGGTTTTCCAAATGGCATATGAATTAAACCTCATATTGAGCTAGAACCTGGATCACATGACTGTCTCATAAATTATACTTTATGTTGATAATTGTTTTAAAAAATAGCATGGTCGTGCAGCCTGGATGGTTCAGTCAGTTAAGCATCCTACTCTTGGTTTCAGCTCAGGTTATGATCTCACGGTTCATGAGTTTGAACCCTGCGTCAGGCTCTGTGCTGACAGTGTGGAGCCTGCTTAGGATTCTCTCTTTCTCTTCCCTGCTCTCACTCTCTCTCTCTCTCTCAAAATAAATACATAAACTTAAAAAAAAAGCGTGTTTCTCAGAACTCTCATGTTCAAATGGCATGAGTAGGAATGCCTGTGTACCCAAGTGTTGTGAGTCTTTCAGCGGATCCCACCTTTGACGCTAATTTAGGACTCATGTGCCACCTGCATCTTGCTACAACAGCTTCTGATAATATTGTTACGAGAATTTCAGGCTCAGTTAGAGGGAGATTTGCAAAGCAGCCCAAAGGAAATCGCACTTCCCAAAATACACTATAGAGTTAGGCTTATATTGTCCCATTTTTCCTATAAACACAGATTTGTTTTTACATTGTTAAAATTATGTAATGTATTTTAAAATGACTGCATAAAATGAGAATTTTTTTCATGATGTTAAACTTCTTAGAAATACAGTTTTAATTGCTGTTTCAGTACACTCTTTCTAGCCTTGTATATTATTTTTCACAAATTTTGTTCATCTCTTACATCTTATTTAATTTATGGTAGGATGATGTTCACTTTTGTTAGCCAATTATGTTTCCTCATTTTAAATATCTCTTTATGTCTACTCTGCACTTCTTTATTGGACAGTAAGTGATCTTCTTTTTCAAGTACAATTTAACAAATTTAAAAACAGAATGTTCCATACAGAAAGCTTAGAAACTTGATTACCAAGATGAACAATGGAAAAAAAATCATCTCTAATGCCACCAGAAAGGTAATTTATTGTCATTATTTTGGCATATATCTTTACATATTGTTTTCTCTGTCCTATGATGTGCAGCAAGTATATGCTGTCCTAGATATGCTCTTTATTGGCTTTATTTTTCTTAGCAAAATGCTCCCATACAATTGTATATTTTTCTGGTATCTGATAGTATATGCCTACTAATATATCTTTTGGATGTATTATAATTTTGTTAACCAAACGTACATTTCAAAGGGTTTTTTGATATATATTGAAAATTGTCATGTGAGACATTATATTCCCAACACTATTATGTGATATGTCTTTACTCTCTTGTCCTCATCAGTAGTTGGTACTGTTTTTTTTTTATTAAACAATTTGGTAGCTAAAACCACATCATTATAATTTATACTTATTTGATTACTAATGAATTTTGTCTCAGAAAATAGCTTTATTGACTGTTTTTGTTTCTTCTTTGAAGAATTTCCATATCTATTACTTTTATTTATTTTTCCTATTGGAATTTTTATCTTTTATTATGTAAGCTTTTTATTTAAAGATACTAAGTTTATTATATTTTCATACCTTATTGTTTGCCTTTTAATTTTGGTTATTGATTAATTTTCATTTCCTGGACATGAGGATTTTTACCTACTTGAATTAAGGACCTTGACTGAGTTCCCCTACCATTCCTTCATGAAAAACTAAGGCAGATAAAGCTAACAAGGAAGCTTTCTTCGGAATAAGTTATGAGAGTCCACAGAATTTTCCAAGGGATATGTAGCTGGGCCTAATTTGTGTCTTATAGTCTACATGTCCCCAGAATCTTCAAGATAGTAATAGACAGTGTTATATATCTAATAGTTATTTGCTGGCTGATTGGTTTCTTCTGTAAGACATCAGACGATCTTTTATTTCTGTTATTTAAAGAGTTTCTCTGCTTTCTTTCCTTTAATAAATGTTGCTTGTGAGAAGCCTCATACTTTTATTTAAAAAAAAAAAAATCAAGGTTCCTTGGAGGCAAGATGTTCCTGAAAAAGAGAATATCCATAAGCCCAAGGATTAAGTAATTAGCACTTAGGAAGTTGATTAAAATTCCAGTACAAGAATTTGAGGCATGCTGACTCCTATTTATTGTTTGAAATTCAGAGACCTTGATATAATTAGCTGTTACTCCCTCCATAAATTCTTGCTCTGACTTCCACAAGGCCTCCTGCTGCCCTCTCTCTCTGTCCCTGGTCCTGAGCATCAGCCCTGCCAGCATCCAAGAGGCTCTCTTTGTTCAGAGTCTGTGCTGAGTGTAAATGCCCACTCTAATTGGGCTGGAACAGAATGCAGCCTGCATCCGGTGGTGTGTGTTTCCAGTTCAGCTTTTGACGAATGTGAAAGGAGCACCGAGGTGCAGCCGGGCATCTTTCCCCTTTGACAGAGAGTCCTCAAACTGATTTTCCCAGGGTCTTCCCACCATGTTGAAGAAAGTTGAGGACTTACTGGTCCTGGACAGGTTGGTGAAATAAGTTTAAAAAAAAAAATCCTTTCCAGGTGTCAGTGGGATCAGTTCTGTTAGTGAAGCACTACTTTTCCAGTTGGCTATTCATTTAAAGATCCAACTCCATCCCCCTTTGAGCAAAAGGAGAAAGGGTGGGATTTAGATAAAATCCAGTGTTCTGAATCCTTTAGGCACTCGAGTCCTCACTCCTGTGTGTCCCAAAGTCACAGGCAGCTTCATTCTGTCAGAGTCGACTGTGTGCTGTTGTGGTGCAACACTTCTGTTAAGTTGGAGTAGGAGAAGGTTGTACCATTTTATTAAACGGTGGCATCTGGGACCTCCTATTTTCAGCACAGATAGATTCAGAATAATTTATGTCAGTGTGAGGATTGCTGTTGGGGATTAGCAAAGGATATGTTCTTTGGGCTTATTTAGATCCTGGCTAAATATGGATGACTATATTTAGGAGGGCTCAACTACATTTATGGACATCCTAGTCCTTGAATAATAGAGCACTGGGGTTCTTCCCTGACTGCAGATGTCCTACAGACCTTTCCAGTTTAAACCTTAGATTACCCTTCACTTGCTCCTTATGGTAGATGTTTTCTCACAATCCTGCATATTCTGCTTTGTGAATGTTGCTATTATTTATGATATCTTTGAAAAAGAGATGGCTATGCTTATTACTTTCATTATACACATGGGAGGAGTATTATATTATGAGTGCATTGAGGGCCTACCATTTGCCCAGAGCCTGGTAGAGAACCCTGGCTGTTGAAGATGTCCAGATGGTAGCAGAGAGGAGCTGACAAGACCTCTCCTAACAAATATAGTTTCTGTTTCAGTAGATGGTCAATCCCTAAGAAGCCATGATAGTACCTTTGTAGAATGAGTAGGCCTACATTTTGGGTGGACAGTGGTTTTTTTCCCCTAGTTGATATAGTTAAAACTTGTTTTAGGGCGGGGTTTGTTTCCTTTAGAGAGATTTTGGAAAACTAAATAGTGTGCAAATGTCAGATATTACATACTTAGAATCTTTGTTCTCAGAAGGTTTGAAAGCATTGCTTCTACTTGGATGATCATAGTAAAGTGAGTCATGTGTTGCAGAGAAGTAGGAAAGCTTGTTTCAGGGCACACATTTAGAGATGGATTTCCTGGCTGGGTGTGAGATTCAGTGGACTATACGCTGATCTGGTCAGGCATTTTGATGCATTCAATCTCAATGACTTCATAAAGCCATCTTATAAATTCAGCAGGGAAGACAGACGATCCTGTTTTAGAAATAAGACAGCTGAGGTGCAGACTGACTGGCACCATGGCTGATAAGTGGCAGTCAGCTTGAGAACCCAGCTATGTTCTGATTCATCTTTCTTCGGTGGGATGAATCCACCCTTACCCCTTGATGCGGGTGTGTTTTCCTAGTAGACCCTAACACAAATGCCTTCCTTCTGCCTCTCCCCATACCACCCATCCATTTGCTCACGAAATCACTTCTGAGAGCCTTTGTTGGTCGACTTTCACTTGGCGGAACCGGCTCTCAATCCTGGGTGGTTTCTAGCAGGGATCTTCCTTTCCACCTCCGGCCCTACGGTACCTGATCTTCAGTCCTACCATGAAGCTCTTGGATTGGTGTGCAAGCTGACTTTGACACCTGGGATTCAGTTAACAAGCATTTAGTGAAGGAAAGACTCGATGATGAAAATTCCCAGAACTTCTTAGTCCTCATTCAGTGTTTTCAGCTGACTCATGAAATATGTCATTCTGTGTTCTTCCAATTATCCAGCTGTAAAAAGGAATAATACCCCATTCTAACGTAGGGAAGTATTATCTGTGTGTATTATTATATAACATTTCTTATACAAGAGAGCTGTTGTAAAAGTCCAGCTACCAAAAATAATGAAGAAGTTACCTGGATATTTGCAAATGTCAAAAGCTTAAACAAGCTTCAAGTAGCGGTAAATGAAACTATGTTTTAATGGTAAATAGCTCAGCTTCAAAAGTGTTTATCTCTTCTGCTTCAGGAAATGTGGCCACAAATTGTTCTGTTTGGTAAAGATTATTTTTATTTATTTTGAGAGAGAGAGAGAGAGAGAGAGAGAGAGAGAATGAATGTGCACAAGCAAGGGAGGGCAGAAAGAGAGAGAGAGAGAATCCCAAGCAGGCCCCACACTGTCAGCACGGAGCCCAACACAGGACTCAATTTCGGGAACTGTGAGATGATGATGTGTGCTGAAATCAAGAGTCAGTTGCTTAACCGACTGAGCCACCCAGGTGCCCCCACAATAACATTTTCTGAAGAGAATGTTTTCTAAAGGAACAAATGGAGGTTGATACTTTTCAAACTAGGTTTTATTTGACTAGCTTAATGAAAAATGGTAAAAAGGTGATTAGCAAATAACTGTGAACAAAAGTAATGACCAAGGAGGCCCCAGTGAGGTTACTGAAGATCTCAGCAAAAACACCAGAAATAACATTTTGAGATCAGAGGGAGAATGGGATGGAAATAGTGTCCTAACATCTGAGGGCATTGGGAGGGTGTGAAGAGGAGTGTGTTCTCCTCACAAGTTTCTTGTGAAGCTCTTCTAACTTCCCAGCTGTTTGCTGTGTCTGCTTCCTTCCTGCAAAAAGTGATGTGTGCGTGCAGTGGCATGATAGTCCTTAGTCGAATTTTGTGGTCTGAGAAGAGTAGATTCTTTACAAATTCCTTTTAACTTAACTTTATTTTTCTCAACATGAAAGAATTTTACATGATTCCAAAGTCAAACTGTGAATAAAAAAGTATACACAGAGAAATGTGCCATCGCTCTCTCTCCCATCTCCTAACGCAGCCCCCATGGGGTAAGCGTTCTCATTAGTTTTTACTATACCTTTCCTGTAATTCGTTTAGTAAGAAATTAACCAAATGTAGAATTTTCCTTTTCCGTAACAAGGAGCATAGTGGATGCGCACTTTTGCCCATTGTCTTTTGAGTAACACTGCATCTTAGAAACCATTTCATACTGTTTCCGAGAGACCTCGGAACAAGAGACGTCTTGTTGGCCACATTGTGTACATTCCTCGTCGTGTATTTTACCAGCCTGCTGTGAGTATCTGTGTCATTGCCGAGATTTTGCTATTAGAAATAATGCCATGATCAATAAACCATTGCATATTATGTTTCATATTTGTGGAGAGATAGTCAGTGGTTAAAGAGAAATATATTCGTTTCCCAGACACTGCTAGATTTCCTTCCCAATCGTCATGTCTGATAGTGCCTGGGAGCTGTTCTGTACGTAACAGTTTGGTGCTTTTCGATACCCTGTCGTAGTTCCGAAGTTTCACACGTACCGCCATAGGTCCCATACACACATCTGTGCATGTCACATGCCCCACCACACGGGCAGCTGAGTGTCGAGGGCAGAGAGAGCCTCCTTTCACAGAGTCTGTCAGGCTTAGAGACAGAGCTGGGAGCAGGATCCTGATGTCTTGGTCTGGATCTCTCTCTGCCACCCTGTAGTCATGGGGCGGTATGGGGAGAGCTGAGTGTCAAGTTCTAAGAAAGTGTGCCTGTCTCCAATAGTGATGGAGAATAAAGAAGGAACATTTAACATGCCACCTGGAAGAACGACCTGGTTGCTCAGCTTATAATAGAGGACTCTAGTGAAATAAATTGTAGTTTAGGGTAGACACTTGAAATTTCTCTTTCTTGACAAAATAAATTAATTTCTTTAGCTGTCTGAATTTCCTTTCCTGAACTGGACAGGAACTGACAGAGTCTAAATTAAACTCATTTTCCATTCATACAGCTGGGTCACTTTGGGCTGCCCGAGTGTGCTTCTGGGTGTCCTAAAGCACATTTAAACCACCCCCCCTCACCCCCAGTGTTTCACGCTGTTTTCATAACCCATCTGATTTAGCCAGTGTAACACATAATATTTGCTTTCGCCTCTCCACTCTAGAGTCAGGGTCTATTTCTGAAACGTCTTGAGAGCTATTCGGGAAGACTGTTGCGGGAAGGCATCGCCATACACCTGCTAGCACTGGGCAAGGCAGAGGGCAGATGGCGGGGTCAGGCTGGGGAGTTGGGTGAGACAGACCCTGCCTTGCCCAAAGAAAGCTTTGTTTTCGTGACGCCTTTCCCTGTGTTCCCACTGGTAGCTTTGCACTAGTATTTGGGAGGTATTGTTTATACATAGGGTCCAATGAATTGGATCATGAATGTAGGAAGTTGTGAATTAAAAAAAAAAATGGTAGAACAAGCCGAAGAATTTTAGAAATATCTTGTTTAGGTCCAGGACAGCGTTTCTGCTTGGAGCTCTCACTGAGCACTTGGTGCCGTCGGCTTGCTCTCACTTGTTGGAGGCGTGTGAGGCAGTCTGTCCACCAGGGCAGCATTTGCACCTGCTGTGCCCCCCATAACGTCAAGTGTGACACTTCCTTGGAAAGCACTCGGGAAGCTCTTAGTGTCTTTCCTCATCACCCTCCCTGTTTCTCATCCCTGGAAATGAGGGCAGGGGGCAGTACTGACACTGGCAAGTGAATCCTGCTTTACACAGTCTGCCAGATGTGGATCCCCATGGGAGGAGCCATGATTTGAATATGCCTTTTGGAATATTCTGAAATAGAAAGATCTGGAAAGGTCAAAACTGTGGGAAATACCTTTCAAACACGAAAGTTGGGGGGAAATGGAAATAATTGTAATATTTTATTTTTAGCATATTTTAGATATTTAGAGTATCATAATATGTGAATTTTTTAATTTTGTTAAGTTTATTTATTTATTTTGAGAGAGACAGACAGTGAAGGGGAGAGCAGAGAGAGAGAGGGAGAGAGAGACTCTCAAGCAGGCTCTGTGCTGATGTGGGGCTTGAAACCACAAAACCGTGAGATCATGACCTGAGCCAAAACCAGGAGTTGGGCACTTAACTAACTGAGCCACCCAGGTGCCCCCGTACTGTGTGAATTTTTAAAAACAGATTGTCTTTAGTTTACTTTTTAATGAATTGGTCATGCCCATGTATGTAGGGAAATTGAAAGCTAGAAAAATTACAGGCAAAGAGATGTTTTCCTATGTTTTCTTCTTCCCTTTTAAGAAATATAAAGAAATAAAAAGTCATTGTGGAGGGTGGATCTCCCTCTGATGCAGGGTCTCCCCCAACCCTCTGCTTTCTACACTTCAACATGTATCAATTTACCTTTCCTTGTGTCTTTTTGTCCGGTCGTCTTAACAATATGCAGATGACTTTCCACTCACAAAGGTTTTCTTCCTTCTATTTTCAGTGTACAGAGGCCAAAAAACATTGCTGGTATTTTGAAGGACTCTATCCAACATATTATATGTAAGTATTTGCATTTTTCTGTTGGTTTGATCTTGTGGTCACATCTTTCTCTGGGAATTATTTCTTTAATAGATAATAGGACAGCTTATAGGATGGGGAACAGTCAGTTTGGGGAGGTCTTCACCCTTGGTTTCACATGCCTCTGCTCATGATTGTGCAGGTGACTTCCCTAAGGACATTCGGCCTGCTCCAACCACTTACTTTGAAGACAGCATGAAATACCATGTGCTTTGTTCTGTGATGCATGTGGGCTCATACATGATTGGACAAGAGGGGCAAGGTGTCTGAGCAGGGCCAGAGTCATGTTGGTTTAGACAAATTTTCCGAGGTAAAGGGAGCAGTGGGAGTAGAATTTTGAACTTGAGCTGGATAGGGAAAAAGTCCTTAGCTCAGCTGCTGGACTATGTGTGCATGTACGTGTGTGTGTGTGTGTTGACAATGAATACAAAGATCACCTGGCCTGTCTCCCCCCAGACAGGTACAGTCAGCCTTTCATGGCTCTTGGCTTCAAGCAGGATATGTTTCTTCCTATGCCCTGGGTGCCTGCTGGTGTTATTTTAATTAAAGCATTGTTGTCTTTTACCCTGTTGTTTTTAAGGGTTTTTTTAAATGTCTGCTGAGTTAGCCACGTACTATGCTGAGCTACCTGCCTACATGGTCAGAATAACTCTCAAGGTTATCAGTTATTATTTTTATTGTATTTTGGAGTTCCATAGGTTTTGAGAGGAATACCCCAAACCATTTTTTCCCCAAACTCTGTTATTTTTGGTATTGAATTTTATAAAACATGATAATTTTCAGTAACATATGTAATCATAGCAGAAACACTATATATTTTAGTGTATAGGGAGATTGGACAGGAAATAATAATAGTAGCAAAGAGTGTTATTTGTTAATTGGCCAATAGGTACCTTTTTATTACCTGCCATTTTGGGGTGAGTTTCTGATCTTGAAGAGACAAATATAGGAGGAGGAAGGTTGCCCACCTGTGAATGGGGACATGTTGACAAGCAGGAGTCCTCAATGCCCAGGGCTTCTGTCAGAAAGCCTCTGCAGCTGCAAAAAGACAAAGCCCCACTTGGAAAAATCAAGCAGCAGCCTAAGGACTTTAATTACAGAGTTGTCAGCTTGAATAAAAATGGTTATGGGATGGCACGGAGGTAAAATATTTAGATTCTTAGAACAGTGGATATTCCTTGGGAAGCCCAGTTCCTTGATTCTGCTCCGTATGCAAGATATGGGACGTCTTCCTATGTGTTCTTCCTTGAAAACGAATCTTTCTCAAAGTGTTCTGTAGATCAGCTGAGGAGCCATTTCTTGTTTTTTTTACAGGTTGGGAGTTGGAGGTCATTGCTGTTCTTGTATTTACTTGTTTGTTTGTTTGTTCCTTTATTCATTTCCTTATTCACTCCATATTTGGAAGGTGTTTTGTATTGACAGAGAATACAGAGATAAGCCTTGTTCTTGTCTTTAGTGTGGTGGGTCTCCTGGTTTGGATCCTCTCATGTGTGGGGGCTCTAAACATTGGAAAGTAAAGTCACTCAATTATTAGAACACTGAGGCTCAATATAAAACATAGTAATAGTAACACTGAGAATTTACTATAGCCTAGACATTGTCCTCTGCCCTTTCCATAAATTAATGTCACTTAATCCCACAGCCACTTGAAAACTCCAGCCATACCCACTAGTCTTGCCTGTGATCTCTGTTCCCACTGCCTTCATGTGAATCCATACCTGTGTTAATGCTCTTCTGAACCATTGCATATACTTTCTTTTTTAGCCAGCTTTAGTGAGATATAATTGACATATAACATGGTATAAACGTAAGGTGTACAATGTGATTTGATATACTTACATATTGCAAAATGATTACCACCATAGCTTTCATGAACACCTCCGTTATGTCCCATAATCGCTATTTCTTTTTTGTGGTGAGAACACTTAAATTGACTCTCTTAGCAACTTTCAAGCATATAATGTAGTATTGTTAACTATAATCACTGTGCTGTTCATGACATCCCCAGAACTTATTCATATGATGACTGGAAATTTTTACTCTTTGACTCATACCTCATTTCCCCCACCCACAGACTCTGGCAGCCACCATTCTACTCTCTTGTGATGAATTTGGCTTTCTGGATTCCACAAATAAGAGATCATATGCTATTTGTCTTTCTCTGACTTATTTCACTTACCATAATGCCCTCAAGGTACATCCATGTTGTTGAAAATGGCAGAACTTCCCTCTTTCTTTGGGGTGAGCTATATTTCACTATGTATACACTGCATCTTCTTTATGTATTAATCTGTTGATGGTCATTAGGATTGCTTCTAGATCTTAGCTATTGTGAATAATGCTTCAGTGAACATGGGAGGGCAGATGCCTCTTCGAGATCATGTTTCATTTCCTTTGCATACTTAACCACAAGTAGGATTCCTGGATCATGTGTTGTAATTTTATTTTTAATTTTCTGAGGATTCTTCATACTGTTTTCCATAATGGCTGGACCGATGTCTAATCCCAGCAATGCACAGGGTTCTGTGTCCTCACTGACACTAATTGTCTCTTATCTTTTTGCTGGTAGCCATTTTAACAGGTGTGAGGTGATACCTGTGTATGGTTTTGATTTGCATTTCCTTGATGATGAGTAACGTTGAGCACCTTTTCATGTACTTGTTGGCCATTTGTTTATCTTCTTTGGGAAACTGTTCATTTCTGCCCATTTTTATTTTATTTTATTTTATTTTATTTTATTTTATTTTATTTTATTTTATTTTAATTTTATTTAGTTAATGTTTGTTTATTTTTGAGAGCGAGAGAGACAGAGCGTGAACAGGGGAGGGGCAGAGAGAGAGAGAGAGGGAGACACAGAATCCGAAACAGGCTCCAGGCTCTAAGCTGTCAGCACAGAGCACGACATGGGGCTCAAACCCATGAATCATGAGGTCATGACCTGAGCCGAAGTTAGACTCTTAACCAACTGAACCACTCAGACGCCCCTGCCCGTTTTTAATTGGATTATTATTATTGTTATTTTCCCCCATTGAGTTGTACAAGTTCCTTGTATATTTTGGACATTCACCCCTCATCTGAGAAGTGGTTTACACATATTTTCTCCCATTCCATACATTGCCTTTCATTTTGTTGATTGTTTCTTTTACTGTGTGTAGCTTTTTAGTTTGATGCAGTATAGAGCCCTTTTACTGATGTTTGCTTTTGTTGTTTGTGCTTTTGGTGTCATATCCAAAAAAATCTTTGTCAAGACCAGTGTCGAGGTGCTTCTTCCCTATATTTTCTTCTAGGATTTTTGGCATATCAGGTGTTGTAAGTGTTTGATCCATTCCAAGTTAATTTTTGTGAGTGGTGTGAGACAGGTCTGGTTTTATTGTCTTGTATGCATTTTTCCAGTTTTCCCAGCACCATTTGTTGAAGAGACTGTTCTTTCCCCATTGACTGTTGGCCTCCTTGTCGAATGTTCACTGATGATGTATGGAAGGGTTTACATCTGGACTCTCTATTCTGTTCTGTTGGTCAATGTATGTATTTTTATGCTCATACCATTTTAGGATTTGTTTTTTCTATTTCTGGGGAAAATGCCCTTGGAATTTTGATAGGGATTGCATTGAATATGTAGATAGATTTCTATCTTTTTTCAGTCTCTTCTCTCATCAAGGTCTCACGTCTTTCTAAATTACTGAGATTTTCTTTCACTTCCCTGCCTAAAAACATCAGGAACAAAGCCCAAATTCTTAGCCACCTTTAAACCATAGCTTTCTAAGATATTGCCTGGTTTTATCTCCTTTATTAAGAGTCCTGGGGCACCTGGGTGGCTCAGTCAGTTAAGCGTCCCACTTCGGCTCAGGTCATGATCTCACGGTCCGTGAATACGAGCCCCGCGTCGGCCTCTGTGCTGACAGCTCAGAGCCTGGAGCCTGTTTCAGATTCTGTGTCTCCCTCTCTCTCTGACCCTCCCCCGTTCATGCTCTGTCTCAAAAATAAAATAAACATTAAAAAAAAAATTAAAAAAAAAAGAGTCCCATGAGGGCAAGGACCAGGAGTTTTGAATATTTGAACAACCAGTGCCTAAGATAGTGCCTGGCACACAGCAGACACCCCCAAATGTTGAGTGGGTGCATTTCCTTCCAGTCCCCACCATCAGGCCAGCACTGACTTCTGCAAGCCAGTTCTCTGGCTGGCAGGCTCTTCGCTGGCTGGAAAGCCTTCCTTCAGAATTCCTTCCTTCTTCCTCATTTTGGCTCTGATATAAAATCTTTGAGAGTCTTCACACAGTCTTGTGTGCCCTGTGAGTGCTCCCAGGATGGGCCACAACCCGTACATTTATTTAACCCCACTGGTTGCCACAGTGCATGATACTGGCTTTTTACTTTCATCTTGGCACAGTTTATTTCCTGCCTGTTGATTCTCCTGTTTTTATTTCCCATGTTGTGGCACCTTTTCCTTAATCATAGACTTTAAGTTCTCCAGGGTCCAGAAGATCAGGGTGCAAATATTTGTTCTATAACTTTCTTTTAAATTGAGGTGAAGTTCACGTAGCAAAATGAACCATTGAAGTGAACAATTCAGCAGCATGTAGTATATTCACAACATTGTGAAATCACTGCCTTTCTCCAGATCCACACATTACAGTCACTCCACTATTATATAGTGGCCCTTTGACCTTCTCAGTTAGCTTCTTCTTGAAATGCGGACATGAGTGTTGACCTGGCTGTATAGCATGGGCCTGTGTATGGTCAGCACTGAAATCATACACAAATATATACACACCCAAGGCCAGCTTGCATCTCCTCTGTGTGTGTATACAAGGTTGTTTCTTCTACCAACTGAGCTTGCCACTTCATTGCACCAGCAAGGTATTTGACACAGGTAAGATTTCTTCCCTACTTTCCATCAAGTTGGGGTAATGGTGCATTTTTATCCAAGAGGAGTGAGGAGAAGTGGCTTGGATAAATTCTACTCCATCCACGTTTATGCTGCTTAAGGATGGATTTGCTACAGGCCAGATGCTAGGCACAGAAAGAGCACAACCCCAATTAGAAGCACTTGGGCCTATGGAAGACATGGGGAGCACGGTGTTCCCCAGAGCCAACTGGATCCATCATGGTTTCCATGGTGTTGGCACAGATGGTGGTGCAGGTTAAGGTGGCTTATGGCCAGCTTGAGCTCGCCTTCACAGGGAGCCTGAACGTCAAGAGCCAACATCCAGGCTGTGCCGTGCGGTCTCTCCACTGGATAACCAGACCTGCCTCTCGTTTAGTGTGCAAGGTACGGCTTGAGGGGCTGAGATGGCTGCACTCTGTTCATTCCATCCACAGACATGTGTGGAGCGTCTGCCAGCGTGTCTGTTGCTGGGATACAGCAGTGTAGGGCCGGGATGGTGCCTGTGCCCCAGGGAGCCACAGTGTAATCATGTGTGGCTGAGCAGTTCTTTTTGAAGCACCTTTAATATTCAATCTAAAACCCATGAATTGTAACAGATCTCACTTAAAAAATATATTCCTGGTATCTTCTACCTTTCATTTCTTCTGGGTATAGTGCTTTGTATGAAATTCTTCAAAGTACGTAATTCCTTGACGATATGTAGACTCAAGATGGCGTCCTCTTATTCTGTGACAGGACTTTTTCCCCCTGCAGAAAATATATTCCAAACAACACCTCTGTTTTGTGCTTACAATTTATCATGGACTGCATTAGGGAGAGGACATTTAGTTTGCGAACTTGTTTTAGAGATTTTACTTTTGCATTTGAAATCTGATTTTGTTTATCTCACCAGAAATCCTGTATGGCATCCCTACTTTCCCTGCCTCTCTGTGTGCTTCTGAATTTTATTCCAGCACTACAGTTACCAAGCTAATAGAGGCTATTTTTTTAAGTTAGTTAGGTTTCCACTGTAGCTACCTAGACATACATCTGTCTCTCTCTGCCTCTCCCTTCAGTCAGTTTTTTAATTTCTTGCACTTGTGTTTTTCTTAGTGCCTGTTGAGCTAGAAGTCTGCATACATAAATGTACAAACAAAACATTACCCTTGTTTTTGAAGAGCAAGTCCCTTGGAAATCCGAACAGAGAAGCCACGCGTTTCAGACTTCCTATTTTTTTTTTTCTTTCCCCCTGCCCTTCACTCTACTACCTTTCTTTCTTGTCTACAGGCTGCCCTTCCAAAAGCCTTTAATTAAAATGTGCCTCTTTTCCTACTTTGGTTCAGGGCTTCCTTGTCGGTCCTCCTGGCAACAGGAGCTATTTTGAGCCACTCAAAATAGCTGGGTGGTCATGTGGACTCACCGAATCCAGTTCCTTTGCTTTCAGTCTCCACTTGAATTGTTCTTCTGTCAGGGGCTTGCTCACACAACCCTCCCCCCACCCCTACCCTCCCGCTTTGTCTACACAGCATAAAACACCATGAGAGCTGCAGGAGGCACGAGGTGGGAAGATAAGGGAAGGTCCTTGCCAAGAAGCATGTCCCCGGGTAGAGGCAGGCACAGGGCCACACACATCCAAAGGAGCACTCTTGTCCTCCCTATTTGTTTAGAGTCCAGAAAGTATGCAGTCAGAGGTGGCATTTGTCACCGAAGAGTCTAAATGCAGTGTCACATTCTGGAGCTTGCTTTGATGCCCAGGTAGCGGTAGGAGGCACTGAATTCCTTGTCGGGTGCCTGGGAGCTGGTGTCCTTTCTCAGGTAGTGTACCCTCTGCTCCTGAGGGTGCGGAAGGACAGTCAAGACGCACAGGAGAGCTAGTTCTGGGCCCTCCTGCTCTCACCAGCTGAGCAACCTGGCCGATCACTTGGCTTTAGGCCTTCTTTCTCCTGTTAGAAAGTAGCTGTGGTAATGGTAGCTACCACATTCAGTTGCAGTGAGGATTGACACTGCTGTGCATGTTCATAATGTGTGTATCATCACTGATATGGCTTGGGGAGGGTCGGGGGTCTGTGTCCATAGATGACATCATGGGATCCCTGACTTCATATACAAGGACTGCTGCCCCAGAGGGACAGGAAGACTGGATGAGCTTGTCTCACTGTGAGACATGCTCTTGATGACTCTCAGAAGGGCCCTTCCCAGCCTGGGTCCCATATCCAGAGGTTGGCACAGGGTGCCCTTGGTGCTGGATTGAATAGCATCATGGCCATAACCAGCCCCTTCCTGGGCAGTTGCGGGGGAGGACCTCGCAGATCAGGAGCAGTGTCTCTCCTCTGTTCAAGCTCTTTCTGCTGAGATTTGCAGTCTGAGGCTTGTCCCGGAGACTCTCTTGTCCTCAGTCGCCATCCATGGACGGACATGTATCTTCAAAACCAGAGGTGGGAGACAGCTTGCAAAGCAGAAGTAAGTGCAACATGTTCCATGGGCATGTAGATGGGTAGGTTTCCTAGGGTGGGGCCAGGGACCTCAGGGCCTCCTCCAAAGTGGACAGTGGTGTACGAGCCTCGCATGGAAGGCTGGCAGTGCCTTACAGCCCCAGCTCACTGTATAATGGTCACCAGGATCCACCCATATTTCCATGTCTTCTTCAGACCAAGACAGAGTAGAGCGTGTCCCCGTGTTTTCCCACACTGTAGCTGACACAGTGTCCTCTACAATGTCAGGGGAATTGTGAGGGAATTAATGACAATACAAGGACTGAAAATAACAATAGCTGACATGTACTGAGCGCTTACTATGTGCAGTGACCTTTCTGAGCTTGGCATATGTGTGATCTCCTTCAGAAAGCTTTTGATAGTGGCCTCTCTTCCTTTATCTCTGTTTCAGCTGAGGGATGTGTATCCTTCTCTGGTCCTTTGCTACCGTGTTCCATCATCAGACTTACTGTTGCCAAAGTAAAACATTGGTTGTCTCCTTCCTCCCTAGCCTGGGAATCTTTTGAGGGTATGAGTTCTGTCTTGCTGATTTCCATATCTCTGTGCTAACACAGGGCCTGACACAGAAGGTGTTTGGGGCACATTTAGTAACTGAAACAAATGGTGGGGGGTGGAGAAGGCAAGAGTGAATCACCGTCAGTCTTTGGTGATGGAAAATGTTTTAGGGACTGGAAGACAAGACCTTCTCTAGTCCTACTCTGCCATTAGGTTGCAGTGTATTGTGGGCAAATCTGACACTCCTGAGTCCCAGTTTCCTATGCTAGGTAATCTCGAAGGTCTCATCCTGCTTATTCTATGACACCTACTTATTCTATGGCTGTCTGTGCAGAGTAATTTACAGCATAGAGAATAAAAGGTGAATGACCGAGGAGGCTTATGTATTGTAGCAGAAACAGCATACCAATGTGGGATGGATTTCTGCGTAATAAGGGTCCACCCTTCCTGCCAAATACAAAACAGCCACTTAATATTTTCTTTCAAAGCAACGAGTCATTTTTCTTCTGCAGGTCTTAGTATTGACACAACAGTAGGAAAAAGAGGTTAATCACACAGTCAGCCAGCAGGATGGATCTAGGCGCCTGTGACCACTTACTGTTTCAGATTCTGAGGTTCCTAAGATATCTTCCTAGGAGGTGCTGAGCTGGAGCTTTGCGACAGTCATGTGTGTGAATGCTTATTCAGACAATGACTTTTTTTTCATATGATTTTAAACAGACCAGAGGAAGCTGGTCATTTACATGTGCATGTTTCCTGGTCTTTATGAATAGAAATGAATCTAGTAATCCCTTCTGGAAAATTGAGGGTACGTTAAAAGTGAGTTGGGTAATCTTCACTAGACAACAATGATTTTGAAGCAAGATAACCTAGTGGCCCTCTGGATAGCTGGCAAGTGGGAAAGGTTTGACCCAAAGGTGGTCCTTGATTTATCTGTATTTTCATAGAATATTAAGAAAACCTCAAGACCATACCTATCCAGTTTTACAAATGAAATAACTAGCAACAGGAGAGGTTAAGCCATTAACCTGGGTTTATGGCTTCTTTAGGGATCTTTTGCCGAGTGGTCACATCTGTGGCTGGAACAGAGGTGTAGAGTATTTGAATTCTAGATGTTTCTTTTACTCACTTAGTTTAGTTTAGTTTATTTAAGTTTATTTATTTATTTATTCTGAAAGAGACAGAGAGAGTGATCGGGGGAGGGGCAGAGAGACAGAGGGAGACGGAGTCCCAAGCAGGCTCCACACCTGTCGGGCTCACGAACCTCAAGATCATGACCTGAGCCGAAACCACGAGCCGGATGCTTAACTGGCTGAGCCACCCAGGCGCCGCTTACTCACTGATTTTCGTTGTGGGTTCAGATCAAAGAGAATCTGGGGAAATTTCTCAGAAGTCACCTCCACTGGGACTCGAGGGAATCCACACCGCACCTAGCTCAAAGGAGAAAAGGAAAGGGAACAGTGTTTTGGTCAAATACATGGAAAGTGTTTTGGTCAAATACAAAAGATAGAATACATGAAAGAGAATTAATGAGTACATCATCAGGGTCATGCATTAATTCCTCTAACATGTATCGAGTCCCTGCTATTTCCACACCACCACTAAAGGGGCTGGAGAGTGAGTGGGAAGGACCATGATGAGGGAGCCAGGACCTGCCATCCCGGAATTCATGGTCCATAGCTTATCCAGCAGCAGCATGTGCCCAGCACTGGGGAGCACTGGGTAGAGGTCATTCTTTCCAGTACTGCTCTTCCCTTGTGACCAGGCCTTTTCAGGCCCTGTTCCCAAGTCTCCCATTGGAGTGTCGAAACTTCTTTTAAAGTACTCACATTACCCTGGTTTATTGTGTCTCTCTAGGTTTATTTCTCTGCTGTCAGTAATTAATGGTCTGAGTGCATGAAGTGTTATTTGCAGATGTCACATCTATATCCTAGAAACAGGATGTGGAGAGCCAGAACCAGGCCAGGCGGGGCCACCTTAGCTGCCTGCTAGACTTTTAGGTGCCAAGGTCATTTCCAGGGGCACTGAGACATTCCAGAGCCACCTCCGATCATTACTAGGCACTGGTGTGCACCACCCTCCCTATTGTGTTGTCAGACCCTGAGCCTGATGGAGTTTCCTCTCTGTGAGGTCAACTGGACTCCATGTGCCCTGCTCTCCTCCCAGCAGCATTGGGAACTTGAGGGATGTGCAGAGTGGAAAGAAGTGTGGGGTGAGGGAGCAGGCGTGCCTCCTTCACCATGCAGTCCTCACCCGCTCCTTGCTGTTCTGCCATGATGAGGCAGCTGAACACAGCCTTTACTTAGCAGCCTTGGGAGGGGGAGGTGTCTGGTCTAGTCTGGGGACAGATACTCTAAAGAAGAATTTTTCTTCTTCCTCAGTTCTTATTGTTGGGCTTAGCAAGGAAGATTCTTGGTGGAAGTTGGCATTTTCTTGTCCTCAGAACAGGGAGAAAGATTTCCCTGACTGTTCACCCTTCACATCTCTAGACTCCTGCTGTGGTCTGAATGTTTGTGTTACCCCAAAATTCATATGTTGATTCCTAAGCCCCAAGGTGATGGTACTAGGAAGTCAAGCTTTTGGAAGGTGGTTAGGTCATGAAGGCTGAGCCCTCAGAATGCTTTTTATAAAAGAGGCTCTGAAGAGATCCCTTGTTCCTTCCACCATTGAGGGAAGACACAGCAAGGAGGCACCAGCTATGAACCAGAAAGAGGGCCCTCATGGGGCGCCTGGGTGGCTCAGTCGGTTAAGTGTCCGACTTCGGCTCAGGTCATGATCTCACAGTTTGTGAGTTCGAGCCCTGCGTTGGGCTCTGTGCTGACAGCTCAGAGCCTGGAGCCTGTTTCACATTCTGTGTCTCCCTCTCTCTCTGCCCCTTCCCTGCTCATGCTCTGTCTCTCTCTGTCTCAAAAATAAATAAACATTAAAAAAAAAAAAAAGAAAGAAAGAGGGCCCTCATGAGAACATGATCGTGATCATTGATCTTGGACTTGCCAGATCCCAGAACAGTGAGAATTAACTTTATGTTGTTTATTAGCCAGTGGCATTTTGTTATAGCAACCCAAATGAACACAGACAACCCTAAAATGCCTTATTTCTGTATATATTGGGTAACTTGATTTTTTGAGTTTACATATTGTATATAGTCCTCTGAATCCATATACAAAACAACCTCATTATTTTTTATAATAGAGTATTCCCTGGGGAGTCACCGTAACCCACACATTTCCCTGTAATCATTGTATGTTCAGGTAGTGTCCATTCTGTTTTGTTTTGTTTTGTTTTGTTTTTACTACTGAAGGTCCAAATTCCATTTCTAATTTTCTAAAATTTAACATGGTATTCATAAATAATTTTTAAAAATTTTTTAATGTTTATTCTTGAGAGAGAGAGAAAGTCAGAGCATGAGTGGGGGAGGGGCAGAGAGAGAGGGAGACACAGAATCTGAGGCAGGCTCTAGGCTCCGAGGTGTCAGCACAGAGCCTAATGCGGGGCTTAAACCGATGAACTGTGAGGTCATGAGCTAAGCTGAAGTTGGATGCTTTACCAGCTGAGCCACCCAGGAGCCCCTTTTCAACCTTCTTTGTTGAGAGATTTTATCATGAACAGATTTTGCATTTTGTCAAATGCTTTTTCTACATGTATTGAGATGATCATATGATTTTTATCCTTCATTTTGGTAATGTGGTCTATCACATAGATTTGTTTGTGAATGTTGAGTCATCCTTGCATTCCTGGAATAAATCGCACTTGGTCATGGTGAATAATCCTTTTAATGTATTGTTGAGTGTGGTTTGCTCATATTTTGTTGAGAATTTTTCCATCTAAGTTCATCAGAAATATTGGCCTGTAGTTTTCTTATTTTGTAGTGCCCTTTGGTCTGGTTTTGGTGTTAGGATAACGCTGGCCTCATAGAATATATTTGGAAGCTTTCCTTCCTCTTAATTTTTTTGGACTAGCTTGAAGAGAAGAGGTATTAACTTTCCTTTAAATGTTTCATAGAATTTACCTGTGAATCCATCTGGTCCTGGACTTGTGTTTGTTGGGAGTTTTTTGATTACTGATTCAATTTCATTGCCAGTATTGGTCTATTCACATTTTCTCTTTCTTAGTAATTTCAGTTTTGGAAGATTGTATGTTTCTAGGAGTTTATCCATTTCTTCTAGGTTGTCCAATATGTTGACATGTAATTTTTCATAGTAGTCTTTTACAATCCTTTGCATTTCTGTGGTATCAGTTGTTACTTCATTTCTGATTTTATTTATTTGGGTGCTATTTTATTTCTTGAAGAATCTTGGTAAAGCTTTATCAGTTTTGTTTACCTTTTCAAAGAGCTAGTTTTTGGTTTCATTGATCTTTTCTGTTCTTCTAGTTCTTTTATTTCTGCTCTGTTCTTTATTATTTCTTTCCTTCTACCGACTTTGGGCTTTGTTCTTCTTTTTCTAGTGTCTTTACATATAAGGTTAGATTATTTACCTGAGATTTTCCTTATTTCTAAACGGAGTCCTATAATTTCTCTCTTAGAACTGATTTCACTGCATCCCAAACATTTTGGATCATTGTGTTTTCATTTTTATTTGTCTCCATGTATTTTTGATTTCCTCTTTGATTTCTTCATTGACCCATTGGTTGTTTAATAGTATGCTGTTGATTCTCCACATTTGTGTTTTTTCCATATTTTTTCTTACAATGGATTTCTAGTTCATACCATTGTGGTCAGAAGAGATGCACTACATGATTTCATTATTCTTCCTTTTATAGAGATTCGTTTTGTTGCCTAACATGTGAGCTATCCCAGAGAATGTTCATGTGAGCAAATTTTTAAGTAATTCACTTGGTAGCAGAAATGGATTTGCACAGACACAAGGCTATTCTTTGTAAAATTCCATCTAGCATGACGTGTTAAAAGATAAACTGGGGCATATTAGAAAATGTTAGAGTTTATTTGTGTAAACATCCATCCAAATTGGGCAATCCCATAATGGAAGTTGTTAGGAGCACTCTACCAACAGGAACTTGGGGCAAGGATTTTATAGAGAAGCAAATCAAGGAAATTATTTAATGGGCTGTAATGTAAGTGGTTGCATTATTTGGGAGACCCTAGCTGTCTATTGTGAGTGGTTCTTAACCTTGAGGCATTTACAGGAATTGACTCTGGCTTAGGTTTTGGTTTGCTTACATAGGCTGTGATGCCACCTCAGCTGATGGCCTCTTGTTTGATTATCTTAACAGGTGTTTTGTGAATTTCAGTGCAGATTGTGCTCAGTGGTATCATGCAATTTTATCATCCACGAATCCAAATGGTTCTGAGTTCCGCACATATCTGGTCCCAGGAGTTTGTAGAAAGGATTTCAGTGTGCCCCACTACTTGATAAACATCTCTGTACATACTATATCTTGATATGCCTGAACTTATTTTTGTCATGGGATGATTTTGCAGAAATGTAATTGTGTTAGCAAAGGTTATGCTTATGTTATATTTTAGTAAATACTGCCAGACTAGCCTCCCCAAAGCTCTCATGATATAATCAGCCAAGAATGTATGAGAGCACCTGTTTCCAGCCATCTTCACCAGCACTGGGTGTCATATTGTCATCAAAGTACCCTTTGTACTCTGAGTTCATGGTAGTTAATGTGCTATTTCATCTCGAGGAGTCTCCTTTCTACTGCATTGTCACTTTTGCTTAAGGCCAGGCACTTATGATGTGCCTTGAGCCATGGTAGGCACCCGGGCAGTACCTAAAGGAATGACATAGGAATGCTCTTAAGCTCGGGGTCCCGTATGGAAGACAGATGCTGTTAACGATGAACAATAATACAGTACGTGATGAGAACTGTATCAATGGAGATCTAGCAAAGGGGGAATCATGGTGTATGGGGGAGAATTAGGGGTGGTGTTAGGGAAGACTTCACAAAGCTGACCTTTGAAAGGTGAGGAGCAGTTTCAGAGGCTTTAGTGAAGTGTAAGGCATGGAAGTATGAAGATGCATCATATATTTGGGCAACCACAAGGCTAGAGTTCAGGGTGCCTGGCAGGTGGCAGGGGATGAGGTGGAAAAAGGAGTGTGAGGCTCATTGAGAAGGGTATAGTGGAGACTTCCTTCTGCACAGTGCATCAGCTTGGTCTGTCAGAAAGCTGTCAGGACAGTACACGGCTGAGAGCCATGTAAATGAGGCGGTTGTTGTCTCAAAATGAGGAGGTTATTGCTGTAGTCAGGGTAAAATATGGAAGGTCTGACCTTATGAAGACAGAGCTAAAGAACACAGTGGTGGGCTGGAATCGTATTTCACAGAAGAACCAGTGTGGGAATAAAGGGACTCATTTACTCAGAGGTCTCCATTTGGGCAGATAGAGAGATCATGCAAAGGACAGGTTTTAAGGAGGGATTTAGCAGAAGAGGGAGTAGAGGATGTCAGCTAAGTCCATGTTGAGTTTGAAGTTCTTGCAGAACATCCCAGAAGCGTGGATCATGGGAGCTTTGTTTTTGTAGCTCAAGAGGGAGTCCAAGGATAGAGTGTAGATTTAAGAGTTCTGAGCATGTAAATAGGAGTTCATCACCCAAGTAAAAGTAAAGCTGAGAAAGTAAGCCACGTATCATCTTGACTCTAATTTTTAAGATTTTTGAGCTAATTGACATTAGAGTCTGTCTGCTTTAAAGATTGTAATGGCAAATTCTTATTATTCCATTTGTATTGTTATGGTAGTAACATGTATTAACAGATTTAAATTCTGTAAGATCATAGGACTTCACTTCTGTTTTTCATTTTCCATGTTAATTCACTCTTCTTGCCAGAATTTAGTTTTCCAGTCTGAGAGTTAATCCAGAGCTAGAGGAATAAGTCCTTTGGTTTTCAGGACAGAGTTGAATGAAACTGATTTTAAGTGATCAGATCCTTTCTGTCTGAAAGGAGAAAAGAGGAGAAACCTCTCCCAGAAACACAAGGTTAGAGTCTCCAGACTTGGAGTTAGCAAAAGTCAGCTGTGGTTTCAAGCCTCCTGGTCCATTTTACCTCATCTCCTCACCTCAACAGTGGGCGCAAGTGCTCTGAGGCATCAGCGATTCAAGGGCTACATGGCAAGGGAATGAGCCCTTTGTAAGCCATTTGGTCTGTTACTTTTAGGACTTCTCATAAGCATTTATAGTGTTTTCTTCCGTGGCAAAAGTAAAAATTCCCTAGGTAATCCCCATATGCCACCCTAAGGACAACCGGTCCTGGTTTATTTGAGATGTTTTCTAGTAAAAGATGTGCCTCTGGGGCGCCTGGGTGGCGCAGTCGGTTAAGCGTCCGACTTCAGCCAGGTCACGATCTCGCGGTCCGTGAGTTCGAGCCCCGCGTCAGGCTCTGGGCTGATGGCTCGGAGCCTGGAGCCTGTTTCCGATTCTGTGTCTCCCTCTCTCTCTGCCCCTCCCCCGTTCATGCTCTGTCTCTCTCTGTCCCCAAAATAAATAAACGTTGAAAAAAAAAATTTAAAAAAAAATAAATAAATAAATAAAAGATGTGCCTCTGGAGAAACAACTCATGGGGCAGCTGTCCTTCCCACCTTCTTCAGAGCCCAGAGATGGTTGACTTTGCCATGGGGTATGTCAACCAGATCAGAGTTAAAATATCATCAAAGTAGGACCTTGTCTCAACAGATAGGCACAGCCCTGCCTGTCAGGGACACAAAGTCACACCGGGAAAGAAATGATACTGACATATCAACAGTCAACCGACATTGACAGAAAGAATGAACCATCAGCTCATCTTCAAATCTGTGAAGTTTTCGTCTTGACAGCCAGACAGATGAAAGGCTTAAAACGTGTGATTGGAGAGATGAAAGTCCTTTAAAAATTTTTTTTTTTCCAACGTTTATTTATTTTTGGGACAGAGAGAGACAGAGCATGAACAGGGGAGGGGCAGAGAGAGAGGGAGACACAGAATCGGAAACAGACTCCAGGCTCCGAGCCATCAGCCCAGAGCCCGACGCGGGGCTCGAACTCACGGACCGCGAGATCGTGACCTGGCTGAAGTCGGACGCTTAACCGACTGCGCCACCCAGGCGCCCCTGAAAGTCCTTTAAAAAAAAGTCTTTCTCTCACAGATATTCACTATCGCAACTGATCTGAATATGTGTATTACTTTGATTGTGATGATTGTATCACAGGTGTTTTCGTATGTCCAAACATCTAACTGTGTGCATTAAATATGTGAAGTTTTTTTACATAACAATTATGCCTCAGTAAAAGTGCTTTTTTAATTGGCAGAAAAATAAAAACAATAAACCCCACCACATGCACGCACTCACATGCACAAGCACAAACTCGCACCTTACTCCTGCTCTCTTGACTGGGTGCCGAGAAAGGAGGAAGAGACAAGAGCTCTCCAAATTTAGATCCTTTGGCTCTCAGTCCTGGCTGTGTACCAGACTCACCTGAGAGGAGTGATTCACAACCAAAAGGCATGGGTGTTTTTTAAAGCTACCTGATGGTTCTGGAGAACCATTTTCCTGAGTGCTCAACACAGAGTGTGAGCACTTGGAGAGCTAGGTGCTCCCCCTGGACCTTGTCCTTCCCAGTTTGCAGGGGAGACTTATTGCTGTTTCATTCAAATGGAGAACTTTCCCATAGTAGGTTGGGGTCTGAAAGGCAAGCCAGAGCTATAATCTGCCATGTTATGCTATCCTAAGGCTGAAAATGCAAAATTATATTAAATAGTATAATATCATTAAAAAGCTTGTTATAGGAAGGTAGAATTGATGGTGACTAATAGATTTGAGGATGACAGACTCAATTTTGGGCAAGAGATGGCTGTGACTCATTGATATGCATCTGGAAGTGATGCTTCAGGGAGTTGGTGGGACATTTCAGGAAGATACCTTGTTTAGGAGAGAAGAGGCGGGACTACTCAGGATGTCGATATGCTTAGGAAGCAAGCAGCCCACCGGGCTGAGGTTTTAAAAGGGCATGTGCAAAAGATGAAAAGTGAGCTCATCACCCAGGGCATTTGCTCGAGAAGGGGGCTCCTAGGTGGAGGCTTCAGGAGAATCATCTAGAAGAGATTATTAAAGGGATATTCTGTGATCATCTGGAACAAATTTGGGTTTACCCCTCTAATGTCCTGTGAGGTTGGGCTCATTTTTTTCAAAGGGACCATAAGACTGGGAGATCTGCAACTTGACAGTGTGCCTCAGTTTCATGGGGACATTTAATAGCCTCTCACACGATAGCTCAGCGATGAGACAGGGAATTCTGCTTTAAATGGGCCAGGTGGGTGGATCTGTAACTGGTATAAGAGCTGTCCCTATAAATTAAGGTTAATAAAATACCAACATGGAAGGAAGCTCTAATGGAGCTCACCATTGGCTCCGTCCTCAATACTTTGTCACTGATTTGAGTGACAATATGGAAGGCATACTGTAGCAGTCACACTCACAAGCTGTAGGGAGAGGAGGTCTTGGATCCTTTCTTCCTTCCAACTTCCTCTTTATTATAAGTGAATATATAATTCACATACTGCTTTCTTTTCATCCAGGCACTGAACGCTCTGAGTGGTCAGCATATAGGACAGCTGGTTAGTGTCCTAGAACCCACTTAGTGCTGGGTCTGGGTGCTCAGGTAGCCACTCCTCCTGCATGGTGTGCAATTTCAGTCCACACCCCTGCCCCCCATCCCCACATCCCACGCAGCTAGGCCAGGACTCATTTAGCAGGGTGGGTTTCTTTCTTTCTCTTCCTTTGATTTTCTTTTTTTATTTAACTGTAAAATACTTGGGGTTTATTATTTCCTCTTTATTTATTTAATTTTATTTTTAATTTTTTTAAATTTACATCCAAATTAGCATATAGTGCAACAATGCTTTCAGGAGTAGATTCCCTAGTGCCCCTTACCCATTTAGCCCATCCCCCCCTCCCACAACCCCTCCAGGAACCCTCAGTTTGTTCTCCATATTTATGAGTCTCTTCTGTTTTGTCCACCTCCCTGTTTTTATATTATTTTTGTTTCCCTTCCCTTATGTTCATCTGTTTTGTCTCTTAAAGTCCTCATATGAGTAAAGTCCTATGATTTTTCTCTTTCTCTGACTGACTCATTTCACTTAGCATAATACCCTCCAGTTCTATCCACGTAGTTGCAAATGGCAAGATTTCATCCTTTTTGATTGCCGAGTAATACTCCACTGTGTGTGTGTGTGTGTGTGTGTGTGTGTGTGTGTGTGTGTGTATGCCACATCTTCTTTATCCATTCATCCATCGATGGACATTTGGGTTCTTTCCATACTTTGGCTATTGTGGAGAGTGCTGCTATAAACATGGGGGTGCATGTGTCCCTTTGAAACAGCACACCTGTATCCGTTGGATAAATACCTAGTAGTGCAATTGCTGGGTCTGGGGTAGTTCCATTTTTAGTTTTTTGAGGAACCTCCATACTGTTTTCCACAGTGGCTGCAGCAGCTTGCATTCCCATTCCTTTGATTTTCTTACTCTAGGCAGCCTGTCAGGCTTTCAGAAGATCTCTGGTTCTAGATTTCAGCATTAAGGTGTGTCAAGAGTCCATTTGATGTTGAGGCCCAGACCTCATTGTCCACCTGACCTTACTGGGCTGTTATTGGACACTGCCGTGCCCCGTCATCTGCTATGGGAGCACTGTAGACAGGAGGAACACAATGGGCTAGGTGAGGTTGCACATTCCCAGGTCCCAAGAAAACTTGACTCCCATTCTTCATTTAAATGACAGAAGACTCAAAGGCACAGTGAATGCTTAGAGTGACAGAATGAGGTTCTGGAAGCTCCTGACCGACTAAATAATAGACCAGATTTCAAACATGAAGTTTGATTAGAGCTAACTATTAGATCCTATATTTAGGTCCTGTAGCCCCTACTGTACAGGATGGGAAGATACAACTTACTGAGTGAAAAAACTGGAATGTCGCTATGATTCAGCTGGCTTAAAATATTGGTACTAAGGCTGCGGTAAGTGTACAAATGAGAGTGAATGGACATTCTTCCTGAGGATAGGAAACTGAGATTGTGCCAAAACTATACTCGATATGTTCCTGGAGAGGAGAAGACTGCGGAAACCATGAGGATTCTTTCAGACGTTGATGGGGCTGCTTATTGTGTGATGGCCCTGGGAGGTGGGAATAGGACCAATGAGGGCCAGACGTGGACTCTGCCTGAAGAAGAATGCCCCAGAATCGTGAGAGGCGTGCACCTCAGGAGATCCTGCGGTCGTGAGTGGACAGTCTCTGTGGGAGGGGGTGGAAGGGGAAAGCCCGTCCCATGCTGCGGTCAGAGGGGGAAGTCCTCCATACAAGGAAGACACAGAGTTCTTCAAGCTTTTGCAAGATGTGTCAAGGAGATTTCCCAAGGGCACTGGGTGGGCCAAGGATTAAGCTGACCTCTGCTTTGTCCCTCACCCCAGAGTTTCACTTGCCTTTTGGAGTTTTCTCCAAACCTTGTAGGCATGTGTTTAGTTTTTCTAAGGAGTCCTGTTTCTCACAGGTTAATTGAGGGTCTTTGATAATGTTGAATGTATTTCCTGATTTGAACTCCGTAAGGCTTCAAGCATCTCCCATGTGCTTTGCTCTGTGGGAGCAAACAAACGATAATAAAAGGAGTGTAAGAGGAAGGGTAGCTATCAGGATACGTACAGCATACAATTGAGGAGAGCAGACCACCTGTCAAAGTAAGACCGTCATGATTGGACAGGGGACATGCGTTGTACTGGCAGAAACGTAGAAGGAAGGAGGTGGTTTGCTGAGACTTAATATAGCAGGTGATGGAATAGATTGGAATTTTAAATGAAACAGTGTTGACAGGAAATTACTTAAAACTCCAAAGTTTTCATTTGTTAGCAATGCCCTGTTCTTTATTTAACACCAAAAATAAATTAGCAAACCCCACAAACTCCATTTCTAGACCCCCACTCTGAACGCTTATTTTTGTTGTTCCTCCAGATGCTGAGATGATTTTCCATGAGTCAGCTTAAAATTATTTTTTAATTTTTATTTAGTTTTGAGAGAGAGAGAGAGAGCACAAGTGGAGGAGGGTCAGAGAGAGAGGGAGACACAGAATTGAAAGCAGGCTCCAGGCTGTCAGCACAGAACCCAGTGCGGGGCTCAAACTCACAAATCGCGAGATCATGACCTGAGCTGAAGTCGGAAGCTTAATTGACTGAGCCAGCCAGGTGCCCCACCATGAATCATTTTCAGTATATATTACCATTTTACACCACATGAAAGGGTTAACATATGAATATCTGGCCTGTTTTCTTTACTACAAAGATTTTGTGAGTTGATTAATGTTGAACATTCCCTGCCCCGGTATGTTATCCTTTTCTGCCCTTGAGATTTATGTGACTCAACAGCAAACAAAAAATATGTCCAGTGGCCGGACCCCTTCCCTCCTGGGCAGTGCCGAGCGTGACATGTGCTTACTTTTTAGACTTCTGAAACTCCCAGAGGAGCCATTCTGTTCTATTTGCATTTAATCGCTACTATGACACATTTCTAACTTTTGGCAGATGCGTTTCCAGACATATGCTTCATTTTACATTATGTATCCTCAGGACCTCACTACCGATCCTTTACTGGAGGACAGGCTAGACAGTCTCCTTTTATCTCTGCAATGTACTTAATAACAAATTAACATCCATGTCTCTGATCTCATGAGAAATGTATGTTTGGCTCATGGATACATTGAAGAAGGCCTGGCTGACCGGAAGCTCAGCCAGGGACCCACTGCAGCTGGTGGACGTGCTGTTTCCACACCTCTGTGGCAGCAGTGTGTGTCTCCGAATCTAAGCTTGAAAGGTAGATACGTTGAGGAGTGAATTTAGCTAAAAGTCCCATTTGTTCTTTTCTATTGCAAGTCTGAGGGGAGGCACACAGAGTGGAACAAGAAGGAAAATTCTCTTGTCTCTGTCCGGACTTCCTCTGTGGCCCGCACAGTGAAGGTAATGAGCATAGTTAGTCTTGAGCGGGCTTTTGGAACACCAGTGCCATTTGAGACTTAGGCACTAGACCTGATGTGTCAGACGATGGCTTATTTAGTATGCTGGACTGCCTGCTAGTGTTTCCTACTTTTTTATTCAGCTCAGCGTTACATTTAACATTCCTTTTGTAATCACAGCCATTTGCAATGCCAATAGGTGTGTTCTTGGGGCCCTACTTTACCAGCAGGTCCACTGGGAAAAAAAAGTAGCAGAGAGAAATGGGTAAGAGTGTCACCCCATGGGTAATTGCGTGCTCCTTCAAGAGTCTGGCACTCGCCAGTATCCACACTGGGAGCCAGTCCAGGACTGCAGAATGAGCAAGAGTATGTTTGGACTGAATGGGTCTTCAGCTAAGCAAGGGAGCATAAAGGATGCTCTGTTTTGAGCAAAGAAAGCAGATAATTAGTTGACCACACATATTTGCTGCTAGTGTTCCAAATTTGGATCCTGAAAAGTAAGAGCACTTAGACATTGAATCTTGATAACAGAGAGTAATTTGAATTAGGAACTCAAAATCATTATGCTTCTGCCTTCATTCTTGGGCTGAGGGGAGTGTGTGTGTGTGTGTGTGTGTGTGTGTGTGTGTGTAGAATTTGAGACAAAGGCTTGTAGGGGTTCTTGTCTTACATGTTTTCTCTAACCTGGGAAATAGGATGCTGCAGGGCTTAGGTTTCAAAGTAGCAAACGCTTGCTCATAAGTACAGCTCTGGAGGGCAAGCATTTTATCAAATTCAGCTCTTGAAAGACGATCATTCACCAAATGTTTATCCCTATACCTACCTTCCTTCTTTATACCAAGTTCGTGTTTACCTGAGTTTAGCTGAGTCTGCCTTCAGCTCTGACTGTGCCTGAGGCAGCTCTGGTTATCATTAGGGGTAAAACCCGGAGAGAGATACACAGGAAATTTCATGGTGGCAAAGGTGGCAGAGCCATGGAGAGCAAGTATTCTGAGCCGGGAAGAGAACAGTCTCATTTCTCCCAATCCACAAACATCTGCCCTCTCTGTTCTCTACCACTCGTCAGCCACCTCCTCCCTTCGTGGGGTGCTCATAAGCAGGCAGGTGAGCAGGGGCCATTCCTGCTGGAGGGGGCCTTCCTGAGAGTTGCATCTTCCAGAATTGGATCGTTGCAGGGCAACTTTTAGTACAGTTGGGAGCAAAAATGCAATAGCCATTTGACCAGTATCACCCAGGCAGAAGTCACGGGGGACCTGAAAGGACCTCAGCCCAGCCAGCAGGAAGTGACCTTCTGGTTGGACCTGATGCTGCCCACAACCTACCAGGAGGGTAAAGAAGCTGATACAGACACAACACAACTTGAGCTTGTCCACTTTTGGGGCTTACACAACAGAGCTTTGAGGAAACAGCCTTCGTGGTGCAGCCTAGTACACACACGTCTGTGAGGGTATATATGTGGTCAAAAGAGAAGTTTCGCAAAACACTTCTTACGTGTGATGTCTTAGGATTTCTTTAAAATCGATCTTTGCCTCTGTAAAATGGATATCACAACCTAATAACCTGATTTCACAATCCATTAGTCGGTCACAGTAGCTAAACAACACTGTTCTGATGTATAATTTATTACGGCAGCATGGAGAGTCCTTTCCAAACGAACATCATACTTTTACCTAATCTCACATCTTACTGTATTATTTCTATGTGTAATGATTAAACTATCTGCTAATTGTGGAGAGTTATTGACACAGAGTGGTCCAGGCATTTGGGGGAATCAATATGCTGTCCCTAGTTAAAGCATACTAAAGAGTGGTCGCTGAATTTCCATCTGTCGCCTCTGCCCCAGGGACTTCCTGCTATTTACCCAGGGATTCTATGCTGGTCTCTGTTTCTGTGGTCTTGCTGAGTTTCCCTCTTTTCCCTGTCACTTCCTTGGGGCTTGGTTTGCCCTTTGGGAATGGCTCCTGCCACGTTAAACTTGCCCTTCACCTCCTACATTTTCTCAACCTCTTTTGCTTTCTTAGGCATCTCTTCACTGCTCTGCTTCTCTCTGCCTCTTCAGCTGGTTCGTTCGCATGAGCTACATGATTGTGGACTCACTGTTAGTACAGTCACCACACATCATCACTGGGATGGCTCGGCCCATAGCAGCTTGTAAAAGCAGGGCCCAGGAAGAATGGGCAAACCAAGTAGGGATAAAGAAGTTACCCTTCGGTAATGGAAGACTCCATATTACCTACGAGGCAGTGTCTGTGCTAAACACTTTCCTGGAATGCTGGTCAAGTCCATTCTTGGCTTTACCAGATAGTGCCCTGGACTTAAAAGACACACAATATCCCTAATGCCTTGTTTCCCGAGATTATTTCAAACATGAGGCTAATAATACTTACCTTGTATGTAGAAGCTTTGGGTATTATGACAGTGGTAAAGCACCTCGAAGTTCTCATAACCTGTGACCTTTGTCCTTCCTTGTCTTAGTATTCTGTTGCTACATAATAAATTACTACAAACTTATTACAGTAAAACCTTGGATTGCAAGTAACTCGTCCTGCAGGTGTTCTTCAAGACAAGCAAACATTCCTAACAGATCTTAACTTGATAAACAAGTGATGTCTTGCAATAGAAGTTGTACATGATGCTGAATGTCACGTGATCACAACTGAGCCAGTGGTTCTTGAAATTTGCTTTGATTGTACTAGTGCTTTGGATTACAAGTAGGTTTCCGGAATGAAGTATGCTCACAAACCAAGGTTTTACTGTATATTTATTTTCTTACAATTTTTATAGATCACAAGTCTGGCCATAGCATCTATGAGTCCTTTGCTCTGGGTCCCACAAAGCTGAAATCAGGAAGTTGGCTGGGTTGTGTCCTCATCTGTAGCTTGGGGTTCTGCAAGTTTGTGCAGGTTGGTGGAGTTCAGTTCCCTGTGCTTGTTGGACTGAGGTGCCAGTTTCCTCATTGACCGGTTGGTGGTTGCAGTCAGCTCCTGGAGACCACCCTCAGTCCGAGCCATGTGTCCTTCTGACAACACAGTAGCTACTTCTTGAAGCTAGCAGGAGAGCCTTAAATAACATACAACCTTACATAATATTCTCTAATCATGGGGGTGGCCATTTCATCATATTCGTAGGACCCTCCACACTCTAGGGGAGGGGATCGTGCACACCACATACACAAAGGGGTGAGAATCTTGGGGCCATCTTTGAAACCTGCCTATCACATTATCACATTGATCATGAATCCAACATAATTGCTGAGGATTATCTTTACAGATGCATGATAGAAAGGAGTTTCATCTCTTTTCATTTACAATTAATTGTTTGGACTCCACCTACCCTAAAAGCAAGAAGTCCTTTTTCTCCCTTGAATGCTCCCCTCTTTCTCCACACAGATGCGTGTGCACGCACGCGCGCGCACACACACACACGCACATGAGCACACACATATTGGTTACCCAGGACCATTGAGATTCTTGAGGAGGAGGGCACCACGGGGTCACTGTGGATGATGCTGTGCATCACATTAGCAGAGGGTGCTGTTTGTGCAGTGCTGGGTCCTTGCTGGTCCAGCCCTGGCCCAGATTCCCTGCCCCACCCCCAACCCCCTGAACAGGGCCATTCATCTCCTCTCACACTCGATGCTTAACCACTCTTCTCCACAATGCAACCACAGTCCCTGTGCAACTGGGACTAGAGGCGCAGCAGGTCCAGCCACCCCAGAGCCACACTCCTCCACCACTGAGGCCCTTGTGCTGGTCCAGGTCATTGCCAGGCTGCATTTCCGTGTGGTCTCTGCTCAGATGTCACCTTCTCAGTGAGTCATCCCTGAACTCCTTGTTTAAACTTGTGTTATTATCTACTGCCCCCTCTCCCGTGCTCTCAGCCTACCAGCTCTTACTTTATTTTTCGCCATAGTGGGACTTACTGCCATCCAACACAGTTCATGTGTTTTTTTTTTTTTTATTTATTGTTTGCCTCCCTTTTCTAGAAAGAAAGCTCCTCCTCGGCAGGGACTTCTGTCTGGCTTTTCACTGTTCCATCCCTCACGCCCCATCCCAGGATCCAGTGCAAAGCTCAGCTCCTTAGTAGCACCTTGGTGTGGCTTTTTAATGGATGCATAGATTATAAGAACGCATTATAAGAACACGGCATTTTTAAAATTTATTTTTGTTTAATTTTTTAAATATTTATTTATTTTTGAGAGAGAGAGAAAGACAGAGCGTGAGTGGGGGAGGGGCAGAGAGAGAGGGAGACACAGAATTGGAAGCAGGCTCCAGGCTCTGAGCTGTCAGCACAGAGCCTGGCACAGGGCTTAAACCCACGAACTGTCAGATCATGACCTGAGCCAAAGTCGGACGCTTAACCGACAGAGCCACCCAGGCACCCCTAAATTTTTTTAATTTAAGTATAATTCATATACAGTGTCACATTAGCTTCAGATGTACAATATGATGATTCAGCAATTCTATACGTTACTCAGTGCTCATGAGAGTAAGTGCACTCTTAATCTCCTTCACCTATTTCACCCTGCCCACCTACCTCCCCTCTGGGAACCACCAGTTTATTGTTTGTATTTAAGAGTCTGTGGATTTATTTGCCTCTTTTTTCCTTTGTTTGACCAGCAGCATTTTTAGACACACACTTCAGTGTTCTACTATGTGTTGATTGATTAAGGCAAGTTAAACAGATAACCTTATGTCACCGATGGACGGAAGCATCTCATGGAAATCACAACAAGTTCTACCTAGTACGTAGAAGTCTGTGTTTGTGGATTATGGGAGGACTGGATGTGAAAACATCTGTATCATATGGAGAATGTGGTACTTGTGGTGGAGGTGACTGGACAGGAGTCTCTCAGATAAGTTTTGTCCTTGAAGTGATAGATGTAGCAGCAGTTGGGTGCTGGGTATTTAAAAAGATAGACACAACAGGGCTCCTAGGTAGCTCACTCAGTTAAGTGTCCGACTCTGGGTTTTGGCTCAGGTCATGATCTCTCCGTTCAGGAGTCTGAGCCCTACATTGGGCTCTGTGCTGATGGCATGGAGCCTACTTGGGATTCTCTGTTGCCTTCTCTCTCTGCCCCTCCCCTGCTCACAGTCTCTCTCTCTCTCTCTTTCAGAAATAAATAAACATTTCAAAAATAATAATAATAAAATAAAAACATGGACTCAAGCCCTGGGAGCCAACCAAGGAGAAACGGCATAGGAACTCAGGTCTGCTGAGTTTCACTATAACTCCTAACTCTCCGTCTTAACTAATCTTTGCTAATATTTCCCAGGGAGCTATTTTCTACACAATTATTCATAAAGCAAACCAATTTGTACCAGAATTATCTACAGATTCAGTGTCTAAGATCCTGGATCAAATTGTGTATTTCTCCTGGCTATTTTTTAAAAGAAGAAAGTTGGCAGGAACCTAGATGACAAATATATGATCATCCAACATTACTGAGAAACAGTCCACCTTCTCCCTTTTCCCCACCTACTGCCACATGGACTCAAGTCACTGCAGTGACAGTTTCTCTGTAAATACCAAGGTGCAGAATCAAGGGGCTTCAGCTTTCATAGTCGTCTCTCTTTTCCAAAAAAAGGGGGTGGCAGGCATCTTATAGGAAGCTGGGTTGACTCCTTGGAGCCTGCACTGAGTCCTAAGGGCCCGGACTGGGCAGCTATTCTAGGGGAGGAATAGCCCCTGAGCCCCACCCACACCCCGCAGGGCCCCAAGCCTCAGGCACCGTGGAGGGGAGGGGGCAGCGAGACAAGGACAGCCCTGTCAGCAGAGTGTATAAGGATGCAGCACTATAAAGGGATCCTGCCCTCCCACCACTTTCACTGGGAAACTACAAAAACTCAGATATGGGGAAACTGAGGCTTGCAGAGGTCCAGTGACTTGCCAGAGTCCCATAGCCATTAAGTGGCAAGACCGGAACTAAACTTGCTAATCTGTCTGACTTCATAAGCTCTGCTTTGAACCTCAGGGGACTTGCCAGTGCCGTGCACCCAGCTTTGGACCATCATCAGGGATCGAGCGCTGAGCAGGGTCTACAGCATGTGGACACGGGTCTGTTGTTGAACTTCCTTCCCATTGCAGCGCTGGCGTGACTCATGCTGGCCTCGGTTCACAGGCCCCACCAGAAGGGAACCATTGTGATTCAGCATCTGGAGATGGGTAGTGAACCCGGCGCTTTGAATCACACTGACCTGCACTGGCCAGATCCATCTCTGCACCTTCTGTTTGGCCCACCAGACAGCACTCAGTTCTGGTTGGTGACATGCAGCGGTGGCGTTTCTGTCCGTTGCCCTGACTCGGCCTGGACCTCATGAATGGTTCGGCCTTCCTTCCGACCCAGGACACTGACCGGCCTCTGCCCCCTCTCTCCTACAGATGCCGCCCTTACGAGGACTGCTGTGGCTCCAGGTGCTGTGTGCGGGCCCTCTCCATACAGAGGCTGTGGTATTTTTGGTAGGTCGCAACCCCTCCTGGTCTCGAATGCCTTGGTCTACCACCCACCCCCAGCCTCGGTATTGTCACGTCACCTTCACCTGAGGTCTTGGTCTTGGGGACAGCCTCTGTCAAGCACACAGGTATGTTCAGGTTGCCTCACCGAGTTTGCAGAAAGCTTGTTCCCGTTTTCACAGAGGGTGGCTGGAAAGAAGAGTTCGTCTTTGGGAGGTAGGCTGGAGGACTGTTGTTCTCCAGAAGCCGCTGTGCCAGTTTCTGAGATGGAGCTGAGGATGACTGTCCGAAAGATTCAGAATTAGCCGACTTGCGATCAAGTCTGTGCTGCCTAGAAGTCATTCCCACTCATGGTGTCAGCTGAGTAGATAACTGTCAGGACAGACAGCCTGCATCCTTGTCCCTCTTCCAGCTCTCTTGGGGGAAGTCTGTAAAATTCTACCTTGAGAGGGGATGAGGGAGTGACGCTGATGGAGCATCCTGGAAGGGGAGAGGTGCAGTTTCCATTAATAACAGGATTCCCCAGGGGATTGCCCTCTTTAAAGGGTGCCTGCTCAGGGGTGTGTCTAAAAACGTATTTGAGTCTATAGTTGAGACACTGCTTCACATCTCAGGGACGGCAGGGCGTGAGTGGGAGGGGATGTGCCTAAAACCAAAAGAGCATTTCCTGCACCCACACGCCCTCTCCTCTGCTTCACTGCAATGGTAGTGTCATCCAGGCAAGCTCCACAAAGGGTTAAGCCTTAAGCTTCTCTATGACTTTTAGATTCTGACATCACTGACTTCCAAAGACATTAAGACTTTTACTAATAAGCATGTTACAGCAGCCACTTGAAATTTTTTGTGAGGTTTTGTCTTTCCCTTCTGACAATTGTTCCCAAGTTTGATTAGGGAAAATGCCAGTAAGTGGGATTCCACATGTCACATTGTCTTTGATAGGAGAGCCTGCTTCCATATCACCATCACTACCTCCTTGATGGGGCATTGGCCATTTGGGGGCTCGACTCACCTGTCACATCGGGCCCTGGCCCAGCCCCCCTTCGGGTTGGCTTGGACATCCCCTGTCTTGATGTCACTACCTCTGGCAAGCCCTCCTGAACCAAGTGCCATGTTGGTGCCTAAAACTCTATAATAGAAGGTATTAGCCTAAGATCTTCTGAATGTAAACATCTCTGAGTACACTTCAAGTGAAGTGGGCCAGTACCAAAGTAGGGACCGGGAGGACCAGGATAGGTGGTATTTCAGAGCTTTGCCTAGCTTCATGCATGCTTTCCCTCAGAACTTTCCTCCATGGGGCCTTGTGGTAGAAGGAGACAGGACTGTCCGGTGCAAGAGTCCTGAAATGCTTAGGAAGTTATGCCAGGTTAGCCTGAAGCACCAGATGTTCCTAAAAATGAAGTGTTCCTAAAAATGAAAAAAACTTGTCAAGGTTTAGGTATCAGGTGATTTAAAAAAATTTTTTTTATGTTTATTCATTTTTGAGAGACAGAGAGAGACAGAATGAGAGTGGAGGAGGGGCAGAGAGAGAGAGACAGGGTCTGAAGCTCCAAGCTGTCAGCACAGAGCCCAATGTGGGGCTTGAACCCACAAACTGTGAGATCATGACCTGAGCTGAAGTCAGACACTCAACCAACTGAGCCACTCAGGCGCCCATCAGGTGATTTTTTGTTTTTTTAAATTGAGAGTGCGGGAGAAACATAAGGGCCTAGAAGCTAGAGCATCTTCTGTTGGCTTTCCCAGGAAACTTTACCTGAGCCAGCAGTCAGGTGCCTTTTAGAGGCCAGCCAGGGTCACTTATCAGAGTTGGGACACGTTGGTAAGACAGCATGCAGTGAGTGAGCGGAATCCCTGCACAGAGACATCTTATGAGTGCCATCAAACAGGGAGTGCCAGATGATAGAAGAGGAGATTCTGACAACAGGTTCTAAAGTGGGGGTACATCCAGAGAACAGCTGGAGATGTGAGTCTGAGGTGCCCCAGCTGAAGTCAAAGGATGCTTGGGTCTGGCTCCTGTGCATTCCTTCTCTCAGTAAACATGAAGGGTCTTGTACACACCAGGGTCCCATGGAGAGGCACTTAGGGTAGCCAGGCTCCTAAAAGAAGCAGGTGTCTAAATAGGTAATTCTATGTGGAGGGTTTTAAACTGGTGTTCTGGAAACACAGGATGGAGCCTCTGATCCCAGAAAAGTTGGGAAAAGCTACAAAGCTTCTGACTGGGTGTCAGGGAGGGTGTTCTGTTCAAAGGGACCAGCATGTTGATGGGACAAGGAGGTAAGAAGAGCCAACATAGTGAGAGAGTGGCAGAAGAGTCATGTGGGAGGCAGGTGTTTGTGGGGGAAGCATAGGGGATAGGAATATGGAGCTGGACATAGAGGGAAGGAAGGGCTACTCTCCAACCTTGGTCCCACCTCGTTTTTAAGGACTTCTGTCTCCTTACCATAGAACAAAGGTTTTGGAGGAGAATGCTTCCAAAAGTCCCCCCCGGTTCTAAAATCTTGAGTAATCTTTGACCAACACAGTCTGAATGAAATCTTCATGGTTTGAAGAACTAGACCAGTAGCACCCTTGAGTAGAGCTGGAAAGTACACTATGAAGGAGTAAAAACCAGCAGGGTTATTGTGTGCGTGAGCCCTGCCCCGGGGGCTCCCACCCACCTGGGTCTGCATCATGGTTCACCTGATGCCTGGGACGTGCATCCAGGGAGAGAGCTGCTGTGCTGAGTGCTGGGGGGAGGGCAAGAAGGGATTGAAAAAACACATTGAACTGAAGAAACCAGATTACTTTGGATAATGGAAAAGGCATGAACTTCCTCTCTTAATCCCCGTAAAGCTTCCAAAACCCGCTCAGCAACGAAAGGGAACATCTAGAGGACGGTCAAGCTTTAGTGCTTCAAAGAACAGCTTTTCTTTACTATACTCCTCTTTTTCCCCTTCCTCTCTTTCCTTGTTCTATAAGCTCATTTTCCTGACCCCTTGTCAGTTTCTCTCTTAAAATAAGTTCTCTCAGACCAATATTTCAATGAGGAATGAATCTGATGATTGATACCTAAGCTGGTAGTCAGTCTCCTACCTTTTGACTTGTTCTGTCCCTGCCTGGTACTTACTTGGTCTCTGTTAGTCTAAGGTGCAATATCAGATGAGGTGCCTCAGTATCATTCATATCTGGCTAGGAGAAGAATAATTCCATGTGATAGTGGAACCAACACTGTGGCCTGTCCCATGGAAGAGACCCTTATCTCAGATTTCTTGTGCTTTTTCCAAAACCAGGGAGCCCATCTCTTGGGAGTGAGTGGTAGCACTGTTTGAAAAGCACTATGTATCCTGTACATAAACCCTTACGCACAGTCAGTCTCTCTGTGCTCAGATACTTACAGTTCAGCCCACTGTTGAATGTAAGATCACCATTGAGTCCACCCCAGGGAAATTAGTCTTAAGAGCCGAAACAGTTCCCTTTGTGATTCCAGCATCTCGGTGCCGAGATGCCAGGCCCCTGCACAGTGGGATTCTTTGGCCAGGCCCCTGCACAGTGGGATTCTTTGGTATCCCAAGACAGCAGCCCCCTCGGCCTCTCCCCCGTCTGCGGCCCACAGCCATCCTCTGGGGCCTCTTGCTGACCCAGCTGGCACACATGTGCTGTTCTTTCTACCCAGAATGTGCCTTCCCTCCCCTTCAACTGGCCTCTTTCTTTCCATCCTTCAGAACTAAGCTCAGATACTGCTTTGAAGGAAAAGAAGTTTTTTGGGTCACCTCGCTATAACACATACCCTTGTTTAAAACCTCTTGTTGCACTGAATTGTACACATAAAAATGGTGAAAATGGTCACTTTTACATTATGTATATTTAACTGTATACACACACGTGCACTTGGCGCACGCGCGCACACACACACACGCACTTATGACGGCACCTTTGGTTTTCCTTCTTAGCACTTACCAAAGTTGTAAATCAGCGATTTTGTAAATTTGTTGTTTGCCGTCCCCCTCCTCTATCACAATTCAGGTTTAGTGGGTGGGAAGGGACTTTACCTTACTCTCTATAATGCGCAACATGGTTCTAGGACCAGAGCAGGTGCTTCAACATTATTGAATGAATAATGAACTAGAAGACAGGTCCGAGAGCCACAATTTCAGCCCTTTCCCAAATCATTTCCTGACTGACTGATGGACTTACACTTAACATCGTATTCATATTCTTAAAGACTTTATTGCCTCCTTTTTTCTTAAATTTCGTTTTTGTGTGGTCACATGCCTTTGACCACAACGCAGCGGGCTCTCCTGCTCATTCATCTTTCACAAGGCAGTAGGCTGCCCACACAGTGTGGGCATGAGTGAGGTTCTGGAAGGTTCCACGAGTCCCATCACAGTTTCCCAGCCGTGTCTGTGCAGGACAGACACTTGGCCCTTCTCAGAATGACTTCCCATGTTTCTAGAAATACAAGGTATAGTGCAAATGTGAGGTGGGAAGAACCATTTATCCATTTCTCAGTCATTTATTGAATGCCAGTGATGTGACAATATCAGAGAATTTTCAGATGAATTAGACAAAGGTCCTGTCCTTAAAGCAGTCAGCTCTACTCTTCATTAGACTTTAAGGTCACATAGGAGGTCAGCCATACTTAGAACATAGAGATTTTATATCTGCGGATCTTTTATGGAGTATGAGTACTTTCTCTAGTCCTATAGTTTTTCTATAATTAAGGTGTGCTCTCGGAAGGTCACCATGTAAAATTTCTTTCTGAATATTCACGTAATAATGGAGAGAAATGGCTAGAAAGGATAAATGTTCTTATCCGTGTTGCTTTGCCAGTGAAGAATGGAAAATGGGGGACATGGGCAGCGAGGCAAAAGCTGGGTCAGCCATGGCATTCAAGCAAGGTTGAGAAAGCATCTCCTGTTTTGACTAAAATTGAATTGAGGTAGAGCCATGGACAGGAAAGAGATGGCACCAACCCTTGGAAGGCAGCTAAGCATTTGGAGCTATTGGAGGCAGAAAGCTCACTGAGAGACCTTCTCAGTGTGAGTGGGCTGCATTCAGGGGCATCCCAGAAGTCTGCAGGCCAGTGGTCTCCCTGGTGTCACCCACCCAAGAAGGTCCTGGGGGAAAAGTCAGAGGAAGGCCAGCCTGAGGAGCCAGGCACCGAGCCCCGCCTTCTGACCCTAGCACGTGTGAGTCAGTGCCCACGGATCTCCCAGTCCACGGGCCCAGGCCAGCCACTGTGTGCCCTGAGCCCCACTATTGTGCCCTGAGCCCCACCTCGCTGCTGCACCCTGAGCCCCGGCTCCCGGCTGTGCCCTGAACCCCAGCTCCCTGCTGCGCCCTGAGCCCCGCCGCTGCGCCCTGAGCCCCAGCTCCCCGCTGCGCCCTGAACCCCACCTCGCCGCTGCGCCCTGGACCCCAGCTCCCCGCTGCACCCTGAGCCCCACCGCTGCACCCTGAGCCCCACCGCTGCACCCTGAGCCCCGCCGCTGCACCTGAAACCCAGCTCCCTGCTGCGCCCTGAGCCCCACTGCTGAGCCCTGAACCCCAGCTCTGCGGCTGCGCCCTGAGCCCCAGCTCACCGCTGTGCTCTCGCTCAGGTTCCTTTTGATGATGGGCGTGCTCTTCTGCTGCGGAGCTGGCTTCTTCATCCGGAGGCGCATGTATCCCCCACCGCTGATCGAGGAGCCCGCCTTCAACGTGTCCTACACCAGGCAGCCCCCCAACGCCACTCCAGGTCAGCCCACCCCTCGTCCTTGTCTCTGCTCTGTGCACTTTATGTGTCCCCTGCAAGCATTTGTCACTGCTATGGAATATGCTAGAAGAGAAAATTCAGGCCGTGTTTATTCATTTAGTTCTGATGATCACCCTCACTGTGCATTTGTGTCGATATAAAGTGCAGCGTCTATTAGGCTGTATGTCTGTTACCTCATATTCTTATCTAATTAGTGGTGCACCTTTTATGCATGTTTTTGCAGTTCCTATAACCATATTGTTTGCTCCCTGTCATCACCCTTAAAAATTATTTCGTGTATACATTTCTATACAAGCAGTAGGGTCCCTGCCATCATAATGCATCGGGACTAAATATTAATTATGCTACTAAATGGTGATTTGCTTAGATATTCTGTCATTGCTGACCATTTGTTTTCTCTTGGTTTGCTTTTTATTCATTCATTCAACAAGTATTTACTATGCATTCACTTGTATTCTGAGTACTTATAAATAGAGCACATTTTTGCACAAGTTACATTTGGCCTAATTAGGGAACATTACCCAAAGTGATGCCACAGACTCAAAAAAAATTAGTGGTTTCTTAATTCTTACAAAACTGTTTTCCCTATCTAAAATTCTCAGGTACTATGGAGGGTGATTTCAGGCCTCCCTTGGGACACAGGCTGGTTCCCTATTGTTCACATTATATGTGAGATGTTTTCCTTCCCTTTGAGGGCACCTTCTGAGAAGGAAGGGATAGCAGGGTGGCTGGGCATTGCTCAGTAGAGCTCCTGTCTTTTGGCCACTATGTGCTGAGGTGAGGCGACGGGCGTCCTTCCTGTGTTTGCTGACTTGCTGGACACAGTCTCCACCTAGGCAGTGGAAGGCGGGGGCTCTCACTTTTCATTGCACACCCCAGGTAGGCACAATTCTAGGAGCAGTTCTTGCCTTGGTTTTCATGAAGTTTCAGTCATGCAGGATGAATATGTCCTAGAGATGTACTCTACAGTGTAGAGCTTATGGTTAACAGCACTGTATTGTCCACTTCAAACTTTATGAAGACGGTAGCTCTTACATTAAGGGTTCTTAGCACCATAATAACAGTAATAAATTTGGAGGTGATGAATAGATTTATGGCATATATAGTGGTGCTGACTTCACAGTGTGTATTTATCTCCAAACTCACCAAGTCATATCCACTAAAAAGGTCCAGCTTTTTGTATATCAATCATAAATTAAAAAAAAAAAAGCATTGGGGGGATTGAGTGTAAGTTTTCTCACTCCTGTTCTCCTGAGGACATGCTGTTCTCAAGATGCAAGGGGAGTGGAGACATTTATTTTTTAGGTCTTTTACAGTTTTCTCCCACCAGATACTCCCCAGGTTTTTTTTTTTTTTTAATGTTTATTTATTATTTTTGAAAGAGAGACAGAGTGAGAGCAGGGAGGGGCAGAAAGAGGGAGACACAGAATCTGAAGCAGGCTCCAGGCTCTGAGCTGTCAGCACTGAGCCTGATATGGGGCTTGAACTCACAAACTGTGAGATCATGACCTGAGCCAAAGTCAGACACTTAACCGACTGAGCCAGGCGCCCCTCCCCAGTTTTTTTTTTTTTTTAAGGAATCACCTTTATTATTTTTTTAACGTTACTAAAAGATCTGAATATGTATTTTCCATAACCGTTCAGAGGCTGCTCTGCGTTAAAAGCTTTCAACCAGGGTTAATACCACTTTTCACGTGTAAGTGGATTTTTATTCTTTCATATTCCAGCATCAGGTGAAGTGCAAATTTTCAGTTAAAGTTGGGGGGGGGGTGCAAAATCAGATTTCATCTGGATTAGTCTGAGCCCATCCCCCCCCCCCCCCCCCCCCCCCCCCCCCCCCGCTCAAGAAAGAAACAGATCAGAGAAATTGGGTCAAAGGCTTCTAAATTTCTTTTTTTTCTGTCGTCACTTCCTGCTTTTCTCTCCTGGGTGCTTTGCTAAGTGCATTAACAGCATTGACTGTGCTGAATTTTAATCCCTTCTGTATACTTTGGGCCCCCCCAGTGAGCCTGTGCTTCAGTACGATTTACATCTCAGGCACCAGGCAGTCTCATGTCTGCCAGCTGAGGGAACTGGTCAGCCTGCGGTCGGGATTCAGAGCGGCCACGCTTGGAGCCCGGAGTCCCGGCCTGCCGGAACTGCTCACTCAGTCCATATGTACTGTACAGCTGCTGAGGTACAGCAGGTGCATGGGACACTGCAGTGCGGCCTGGGTTCCAGCCCTCACCCACTTGTGTGTTGCACAGTTTGCACAACTGTGTGTGAAAGCCTGCGCAGTTGCACAAATGGTCACCAACCATGGTGAGAGCTATGGAGGAAAACTTCAGGATGCAGGGAAGCCATGTGTGTGAGAGACTCAGTCTGGTATACGGGTGGATGGGACTGAAGAGTATGAACGAATGTTTAAGTGGCAGTGAGTGGGGAAGGAGTGAGTGGGGAAGGGACCAAGAAGAGAGGCCCTGTGGTCTTCCTTTCCTGCCAGCCTTTACTATGCCCGCCAAGTCTCTGGAGCTGCAGAGCTCCAAACAGCTGCTGTCCGTCCTGTGGCCACAGCACCGACTGTAGGACACTAGAAGATGGCATAAATGTAGGGCAGGAGAGTCCCAAGTAAAAAATATCAAGTCCCTTTGTAGACAGTGGAGAAAGACCAGAATCGCCAGTGAGCAGCTGTTCAGGGCAAAGCCCAGCCTCTCAAACATCTCGGGCACTGTGGTTTGATCCCATTCTACCTTGTAGTTGGAGGCATTTGGAGAAATGGGAGGCATTCATTTTCTTCCAAGGCCTGCCATGATATAGTTACCATTGGAGCTGATGAAAGGGCCCATTCACCACCTGCTGGGAGACATTGATTTGGGTGCCTCCACCCCTCTAGAGTGAGTCGTCACCCTCTTTCTTCCATTTGTACATTTCATGCAGACCCATAGCAGTATGAAATAGCCAATCCCCAGATATACCTATCAGAGTATCTTAACAAAATAAGACTTGCTTTGTGCCATAGGAGTGTGTGGTTTCCGTAATTTCACTACCAAATCAGGGTCTGTGTCCTCTGTCACAGCACTAAGCTTGGAAGCAATGTAAGCGCTTTGATATGCTTGTTTAGAACTAGTCATAAAAAAATAGGGCCTGTTGGGTTTTCAGTGATTCCAGTGTAGATACCCCCTTCATCCTGTCAGTGGGATTCACGCCCTCTGCAGATGTTTGTTGAGATCCTGTAATGCTCAGGGCACCGTGCCCTTGGGAGATATGCAGGGTAAGAAGGCCATGCAGGGCGTGGCAGTCTAGGAAGAGAAACTCCGTGCACTGACATCATATGATAGGTTCACAGGATAAATATTATGCAGAATAGACCGCTCAGGAATATGGTATCTTTGTGAGACACAAGCCAGTATTTGTGGACTTGCTGGGGTGGCTCCCTTTCTCCTCTGTTGATCTGGGTGCGGGGAGTGGATTTGGTGAGCTTTGCTTATGCATGAAGAAGAAAAGGCAGAAGGTTTTAGAGAACCTACTAGCTCACTGGAGGATGAGGGAGAGTGGCAGCTCACATCCTGGAACCAGCTCCCCAGGCCAGCGTGGCTGAGTGGAGGAAAGCAGATCTACACCATTGCAGACCTGCTCCTACCTGGGACAAGGGGAGGACTGTGACCTCATCATCGTGGTTCTAGGGGGCTGATGCAGGTTGGAGCAAGACCCAGGGGAAGATACTGACAAACGAGGTGTGTAACTGAAGTTCAGAAGTAGGGCTCCAAGTCCGCCCAGGAACCAGAAGAAACCAAGGCTGAAGCTTAGGGCCTACCATTAGCTCATTTGTGCCTTGAGCTAGGTGAGGGATGTGCAGAGAAGCCGTGGTTTGGGGAACAAAAAGAGGCACCTGGACAGGGGCTTAGGAGGCCTAAGGTCTGTGAGATCAGAGTGGGCCACGTCCCTTCTGAGCCTCAGCACTTCATCTGCAAATTGGAATCATATAAAAAGAGGTTAGAGTGGAAGAGAGCCAAAGCATAAGAGACTCTTAAAAACTGAGAACAAACTGAGGGTTGATGGGGGGTGGGAGGGAGAGGAGGGTGGGTGATGGGTATTGAGGAGGGCACCTTTTGGGATGAGCACTGGGTGTTGTATGGAAACCAATTTGACAATAAACTTCATATATTGAAAGAAAAAAAAAAGCACTCCTCATTTTAGTTAGTCTTTCTGTATAGAGGTGGCCAAAATGTCACTGAAGAAAGCCAGAGCTCCCTAAATGCTGTCTCCCCCCTGGCCCCAATCTTTCCACATCAGGCTGCTGACAGGGCCCATTGGACATGTCCTCCTGGGTAGGGAAGAAAGGTAGACTTCACTCATTCATTCAGACATTAGCTAACTTGGCAGCAGCCGCTGTGTTCACACAGGAGGAAGGGTGTGACGAAGACGTCCACACTGCTGCCCTTTCACAGCTTGTGGCACGAGGGGTGGGATGGGGAAGAGGGTCAGAGGTACAAGCTTCCAGTAATAAGGTAAGTAAGTTCATGGTGACTATAGTTAACAATACTTTACTGCATATTTGGAAGCTGCTAAGAGGGTAGATCTTAAAAGTTCTCATCACAAAGGAAAAAATATATATGTAACCACGCAAAGTGATGGATGTTAGATAACTTTGTGGTGATTCTTTTACAATGCATACGTATATATCAAATCATGATGTTTATATCTTCAACTTACACAATGCTCTGTGTCAGTTATACCTCAGTACAACTGGAAGAAAAAAGGAACTTGGAGAACAATCAGAAAAAAACATAAAAGCCGTGGTAAAGCAGAGTTGTGGGTCTGAAGGAGAGCAAGCAGGGCCTGGATTTCAGGAAGGTCTGAGTGGTGGCCTGAACTGAACGTGGTGCCCACAAGATGAATGTGGGGACGGGGGAGGAATGGGGGCTGCCAAGAAAAGGATGATTCAATGATGGCCTCTCTTCTTTATGGGATATTATGTGGTCACCAAAGTTAATGGTCAAAATCAAGGCCATGTAACTAGCCAGACAACTGTAAAGCCATGTTCAGGGAAGAGGGCAGTGGGTGACGTGTTATTTTGAGTAGTTGATTCCGACTGTGTAATCGCACAAACGCATAGAGAGGGATCAAAGAGAACAGTCAGTAATGACATCGGGGGTGTTAACGCGATCTGAGTTTTCTTGAAAGATGGTTTGCTTTAATACTGGTTAGTGTGACTAATACTGATTTAAAAAGATAGAAGATGCAGCATTCCATCCAGTATTCCACTGGGAGATACGTTTTTCTACCTTTCCAGCAGTGCATTTATGGTGAATTTGTTGATGGTTTCCTGACTGTTCTAATGTCTCAATCTTGTACCAAATCTATGTCTCAATCTTGTACCAAATCTGTCAACCTGCAGTGGCTCTAGTGGTCTGACTGAATGACCCCAACTGCAGGAAAATGGAAATAGTGGGGAGTGTGTTTTGACGTTTAATAACCTTCCAAACCAGGGCTGAGACACAAACAGAGCTGCTTCAGTTCTGGGGCAGCCTGTTTTAGAGCCAGGGGAATAAGCCTAAGTGTTCAATGTGACGGTGCTTCAGGTATGTGGAGACGGTGATGAGACAGCCCTGCAGTCACCTGTCGCCATCTCTGACCTCTGCAGCTCTAAGGTGTTCATGGTTTATTTTCCAAAGAAACAGTGGGTGAAGAGACCCAGGTGGGTCGAGGGTGGGAGGGACCCTGTGCTTCCCCGGGACTCTCAGCCATTCCCCTCCACTGTGTTGCTCTCGGACACCCCCTTCAGGATGAAACTAGTTTAGAATTTATGTTTTTGGTGAAAGAAAGTAACTGGAAATCTTTAAGTTATTTGTTTTAAAAGTCACAAACGCCTGTGTACTGATACTGATATACTTTTCACAGCTACCAGGGTTCTCCTTACCAGTTCATCCCAATGGCAGAAGGTGACTAGCTGACCAGATATTTAGGGTTGGTGGAGAGGGGTGGTTTGAGATCGGTTTCATCTAGTGAAGCCCAAGAATTATTGCCTCACAGCATTGAGTTCCTCCTTGATACTTTTTTCCCAGAAAGTTCCATGTGTCTGTCTGATTTTCTGCCTGTGTGTCTCACTCTGTCTGCCATTGTTACTCTGATAATTCTTTCGAACTCTGATGCCACCTTTTTTTTTCTATGACAACTCAATTGCTATTTCTTACCATTTGCATTACTCAGTTCATGTAAAGTAGATACATCTAGAGTGTTCTCCCATATAAAAATCGGAGTTTAGGGGCGCCTGGGTGGCTCAGTCGGTTGAGCGTCCGACTTCAGCTCAGGTCACGATCTCACGGTCCGTGAGTTCGAGCCCCGCGTCGGGCTCTGGGCTGACAGCTTGGAGCCTGGAGCCTGCTTCCGATTCTGTGTCTCCCTCTCTCTCTGCCCCTCCCCCGTTCATGCTCTGTCTCTCTCTGTCTCAAAAATAAATAAATGTTAAAAAAATTTTTTTTTTAAAAAAAATGGGAGTTTAATTTTTTTCCTGCCATTTGAAAATGTGAGGTTTTTGTTCCCTCCATAAAAGCATTTACTATCTTTATCTACTAGAGATAGATAACACACTTCACACAGAGTGCAATTCAAAAGGAAATGCCTTTTTTATAGCCTGTCCTGTTGGTAGGCAGCTCATGTTGTTACTTTAATAATGACAGCATTCCCATCTATAATCTTTGATCACCGGGGACAGAAACTTCTAGCACAGTTAAGTCTCCTGCTTCTTATTCTGCTCTCTGCCAATGACAGAGAGAATACAGAGTCTGAGCACCCAGTCCACATTCGTAAAAACTGCTCCTACCTCCGGGAGGACGACACAAGTCTGAAGTGTGTTCCTTACATGGTTCCAGCATGCAGAGCTGGTCAGACAGACTGTCCCCACCCCCTTTGCTTGCAGTTAAGGTCTTTAGCTTACCTTTCAGGTCTGCTTCTTTACCTGTCCAGGCCACCTCCCCCATCTGTCATCGTGAACTTTTCTCCCTAAATTCTTTGAAATGACTTTAGTCATTTCAGAGTTGAAGTGAGGACACACTTGGGTCAAACTAGACAGAGGGCAGAGAGGTGGCAGAGAGGTCCCCAAATGATGGTGTGTACCCACACAGTTTCCTTCTGTCACCTGCCAAATGTGTCTTTAGCACAGGTGCCGCGTGTTAAGTGCTGTGCTTAGCCTCAGTGGCATACAGTGGATATTAAACAGATGACCCCTGCCTCTGGGCTCCTGAAGGACAGTGAGACAGTGTGATGGCAGCAGGAACTCCTGACCTCTGCTCTAGTAGAAAAACGTGGAAGCTATAGATCCCACAGTTAAAAATGATGAAGTTTGAAATTCTTTCTCTCTTATTTTACACATTTGGGTCGTCTGTGGAACTTCAGCCAAAATCCAACATGCATTTTCCATTTGACCTGCCTTTTACCTTTTCAGTTGACCTTTTATAAACTTTTAGTGTCCTCTAATACATTTTCTATTTTTTTTAGACTTTTAATGTCTCAGGGAGGTACTTTCAAATGATGTGAGATATGGTTTTGCTGTCTGCTGTTTGTTGTATATTGATATTTTAACCCTTACATCTCTGTGGAGGAAAAGCTGTCTGGTGGGAAGGTAGGCTGGCTACTCATTTGAGACCCTTGAAGGTAATCATTATTCCTGAAAACAAAATGAGCTTAGCACTGGGTTTGTGGCCGACAGGGATGTTTTATTAGCTCCAAAAAGGAGGAGAGAAAATCCCATGAAGTGACTGACAGAATCCTACCGGTCATTGGGTTCGAGCCCGCCTTCCAGCTGATGAGCCAGTTCTCTGTGCTCTGTTCCCCACCCCCAAACTGGCCTCCCATTTGTCACCAGACGCTGCAGTGAAAGAAAGTCAGCTCCAGTGTTACCTTTGCCGTCCGTGGGTGACTCTGCCCAGCATTTTTGTTTGTGAGGCTTCTCCAAACCGAGGAAGCACATGATAAGGCGGGAAGAGGAAACAGCATGTCTGTCCCAGGTTCGGTTGATAACGACTGGCAGAGGGGTAGACAGCAGGGACAAAAGGAATGCCACTATTGAGTTTGATGGTTTATTATACATGTTTGTAGTGTTTACTCTTAGGATTAAGAGTAACATGTCTGCATTCTAAATCCACATCAAAGATGGTAATAAACTTTTTTCAAAGACAAGAGAAACATGGAGGAGTTATAAAAGCAAACTATGATGGCAGTAGAAGACTACCTACAATATATATTACAGTGACTCTAAATGTGTTAAAGTATCATCAGGTTGTGTTAGAAACCCAACTTCTTACTGCTTTAAAGAGAGACGAAGAACGTAACAGAAAAGGAATAGGAATTCCTTAGGGGGTGTTTAGCAGAGAAGTAGAATGATCAAAGGTGATTTGACAGCAGCGGTGGCCTGGGCAAGGGTAGTGGCAACAGAGCGGCTTGGGGTCCTTCTGGGCTTAGAGCTCACAGGACCTACGGAAGAGTTCAGGTGAAGGGAGCGACCTAATCTCTTTATGACTCCGATTTCTCTTCTGAGACGGAGAATAATAATATGTTATGAAGATCAACAGGTACTTCTAAAGTGTCTAGTTCTTGCTACTCAAAGCTGGGGCTGGTGGCATAAGTGCCTCCCTAGGAGCTTGTTAGGAGTGCGGACTCTCTCGTGGTCCCCCAGACGACCTGCTGCGTCAGCCTCTGCATTTTAACAAGATCCCCAGTGAGTAGAATAGGACCGCACAGGGGAGTACTAGGTGTTGGATAAGGAACAAAATGCGGGGGCCAGTGATGGCAATAAGTAATCTCATAGAAGCTAAGCGTCAAAACCTGTGGACGAACCATTGAGATCCACAGGACCGGAGTAGAATTTAGTCCATGTGTCTGCTGGGCTGATGTGACGGCCGTTGTTCTTTTTCTGCCTTGTGTTCTAGGATTTGCTCTGTGGAATACCACTTACCACTGAATTCTTAGCAGTTACTTTGGCTTCTGTTTCAAAACATTGTAAGAAGTGAGCAAAACTACTTTCTTCCCTCAACTTCTGATTTATACAACCAGGAAAGAAAAGGTCAAGACTTTTGGTGGAAGGGTTGTTTTTTTTTTTTCCTACTTAACCTTGCTCACAAAGCTTGGTGACACACTGGGGCCCCAGCGTTCACGTGTGTCTCAGCTGTGTTTCAACTGCATCATCTCTATAAAACCCTGACGGGTCAGGATGAAATTATTAGGTACCTAATACAGATATTCCTTTTAACTCCTTCCCCCTCCTCCCAAAGAAGCAGTAGATTAAGCCCCCCCTGTTTTCTTTGTGATGGGTAATACATCCAAGTCAGTTCTTCTTCTGGTTCCCTTCTTTCAGCTTACTGATATTTTTTACCAGCTATTTATCTTTGAAGACATAATCCATGATTTTCTGAATATATACACATATATAAAGGAAGACTTTTTCACACTATTAAGATAATTGTGTATTGTGAAGACATAACTTGAGTTATATGTATTGAATAACTTCAAGTGTGTGAAACAAACACTTAGAAATGAGAGGAAAAAATGTGGAGTGCCCTTGCATTACTATTGACTTGATCGAAGTATAAAAGTTAATGGAGCACTTAAAAGAATTTATTGAATTGTACACCACAAAGAAAATCAGGGTAGGTTTACAAAAGCAGAAGTCACATACCTCAGGGTCTGGGCTAGGATGCTCTCGGGTTCATTTCTGTCTTCATGCCTCTCTATCAGATCTTGGGAATGTGACTCAGTTTCCCTAAGCTTCAAGCTCCTGACTATGAGGCTGAGATCGTAAGAGACCTTCTTAGGGTGATTGTGTATGAGTTGATCCGTAGACTCTGCTTAGCTCCGGGCCTGAGGCAACGCTCCCTAAGTGACAGTAATTGCTTCTCCTACTGTTTCTAAACCTTGTAGTTTTAAGAAATCTATAAATGAGCAAATAAGTCATCTGCTCCCACTTGGGAATAAAAGAAAACCCCCTACGTCATTAGCTGAGCAAATGAAGGAGAGAAGTGAGGGAGGACCCCGAGGGCCTGGTCTTCACCCCACACATCCCAAGCCTCCCCACCCAATCTTCCCAACTCAGCAAAGCGCTAGTCTGTTCTGCCAATTGCTCAGGCTAAAAGCCATCATGACAGTTTCTCCTGTCTGCCCCTCTCCTGCTGCCTCCTTTTATCCAGATTACCATAGGAGCCTCCTCACTAGCCTTCTTGCTTCCCCCTTCCCCAGCTTTGGTCTGTTTCCAACAAAGCAAACGGTCAAAGAGAGGTCCTGGCTTCTACTCACAACTCTCCAGAGGCCACCCCCCTGTTCACAGTCAGAGGCCCTTACGGTAGCCAATGAGGCTCCTCTCTGTCTCTTACGTCTCCCCCTCCTGCTACTCTTCCGTTCCCACATACCTCTCCTGCTCCTGTCCTCCCGGCTCATTCCACTCCCACCACACACTGGCCTTTGCTTTACCTCAAACCTACCGGGCTGTGATGTTGGTGTCTTTTGCACTGTGATTTCTTCTGCCTAAAAGACTCTGTGTCCATCTAAACCCACCCCGCCATGTATACGTGGTGTGCTTCCCATCACCCTCCCCCACTGCACTCATGGTATGCTCCTTCATAACCCTCACCCCAGGTTCACATGGTGTGCTCCCCCATCCTCCTCCTTCTAGGTACACATGGCAGCTCCCCAATCACCTGCCCCCCCGGCACGTACCTGTGGTGTACTCCTCATCACCTACTGCCCCCAGCTACACATGGCTGCTCCCTCATCACCCTCCCCCACCATTTACACATCGTATACTCCCCCACATACATCTCCTCCATCACCCTCACCCCAGGTGCAAGTGGCCTCGTGTGGCTCCACTTAGGTACAGATTTTTTTTCAATACATAAAGTACAGTACTATAAACGTATTTTCTCTTCCTTATGACATTCTTCTAACCTTTTCTCCAGCTTACTTTATTGTAAGAATGCAGTATACAATACATATAACATACAAAATATGTGTTAATTGACAGGCTTTGTTGTCATTGAAGCTTCTAGTCAACAGTAGGCTGTTACTAGTTAAGTTCCGAGGGAGTCAAAAGTTATGCACGGATTTTAACTGCACAGGCAGTCGGTGCTCCTCACCTTGGTGTTGTTCGAGGGTCAACTGTATTTTGGAATTTTTAAGTCTCTTGAAGGCTTGTCACTTACAGGGAAGAGTTGGAGGGTAAATTACAGTTCACCTCGTCAGTTTCAGTCTCAGCTCAGTGGCAGCTACTGGTCCTCAACTCAGGCCCCTTGAAAGGCCGCTGGGCACATATTCCTTGGGGAGCTTGCACATAGCAAGCAGGAGCAGGGTGGGCAAAGGGACCCTGTCCTCCAAATATAGGTACTGTGCACTCTGATGGTGTTTGCTGCTACTGACTAAAGAGGCAGGCAGCCCCTGTCACACCTCCCCACGCTGTTGCAAGTGTCTCCCTGCTCTGGCTGAGGTGGCCTCCAGGGCACTTATGTGGCCAGTGCCCTTCTCCCCATCCCTTCCTTTTTCACTTTTTCCCCTTTAAGAGCAGACAGTAAAGACCAGGATGTTCCAAACCAACTGCATACACCAGAAAAGTTAGAAAGAGAGTGTGCATCCTAGGGAAAAGCTCAGAAATGACCTGAGAAATCCATAAGTTTATACTTCAGGCTTATTCTCAGCACAGAGACAGCCTACAACAATTAACTTTATAAAATAAAAATAAAAATATTAGCAAAACAACAGTAAACTGTCAGGAAGGAGAGGAGGATGTTATTTCCATAGTTACCACATTATTAGATTCAAATGTCTGATGTTCAACAACAACAAAAATCACAAATCATAGAAAGAAACAGGAAAGTATGGTCCATTCAAGGCAAAAATTAAATAAAGAGACTGTTCCTGAAAAATACCTAATGGTACATCTGCTAGACAAGTCTTTAAAATACGTGTCTTAAAGGTGCTCAACAAAAACAAATAGCTCAAAGAACTACAGGAATATGTGGAGAAGGTCAAGAAAACAATGTATAAAAAAATGGAAATATCATTAAAGCAATAACCTAAAAAGATAACAACAAGGAATTCTGGAGCGAAAAAGTACAATAAGTGAAATGAGAAATTTACCACATGGATTCAAATACAGATCTGAACAAGTAGAAGGAACAATCAGGGAACTGAAGACAGGACAATGGACTTGATCAAGTCTGAGGGACAGAAAGAACAAAGATTGAAGAAAAGTGGACAGAGCCTAAGAGTCTTGTAGGGCACCATCAACCAGACCAACATATGCATTGTAGAAGTGTCAGAAATAGAAGAGAGAGAAAAAGGAGCACAGAGAATATTTGAAGAAATAATGTTTGAAAACTTCCAAAATTTTATGAAAAACATGAATATAAACATCCAAGAAGCTGAACAAACTCCAAGTAAGAGGAACTTAGAGAGCCACACCAAGGCACATTATGATCTACATTTCAAAAGCCAGAGACCAAGAGAGAATATTGAAAGTAACAAGAGAGAAGTGAATCATCACATACAGTGGATCCTCAATAAGACTGTAAGCATATTTCTATTTTTTTTAATGTGAGGTTTTTTTTTTTAATTTACATCCAAGTTAGCATATAGTGCAACAATGATTTCAGGAGTTGATTCCTTAATGCCCCCTATCTATTTATCCCATCCCCCCTCCTACAACCCCTCCAGTAACCCTCTGTTTTCCATATTTAAGAGTCTCTTATATTTTGTCCCCCTCCCTGTTTTTATATTATTTTTGGTTCTCTTCCCTTGTGTTCATCTGTTCTGTGTCTTAATATCCTCATGTGAGTGAAAGCATATGATATTTGTCTTTCTCTGACTAATTTCACTTAGCTTACTACCCTCTAGTTCCATCCATATAATTGCAAATGGCAAGATTTCATTCTTTTTGATTGCCGAGTAATACTCCAGTGTGTGTGTGTGTGTGTGTGTGTGTGTGTGTGTGTGTGTATACCATATCTTCTTTATCCATTCATCCATCGATGGACATTTGGGCTCTTTCCATACTTTGGCTATTGTTGATAGTGCTCATAAGCAGATTTCTTATCAGAAACTATAGAGGCCAGAAGGCAATGAACTAATATATTCCAAGTGCTAAAAGAAAAAAATCTGTCAACCAAGAACCCTGTATCTGGGCAAAACTTTCCTTCAGAAGTGAGGAAGAAACTGGGGTTCCTGGGTGGCTCAGTCAGGTAAGCATCCGACTTCGGCTCAGGTCATGATCTCACAGCTCGTGAGTTTGAGCTCCACGTCAGGCTCTGTGCTGACAGCTCAGAACCTGGAGCCCACTTCAGATTCTGTGTCTCCCCCTCTCTGCCCCTCCCTCACTCACCTCTGTCTCTGTATCCTTCAAAAATAAATAAACATTAAAAAATTAAAATTAAAAAAAAAGTGAGGAGGAAACTAAGACTTTGCCAAAAAAACAAAAACTGAAGGCGTTTGCAGCCAGCAGACTTGCCCTGCCAGAAATGCTCAAGGGAATCTTGCGAGGTGAAATGAAAACACACTAGAGAGTAACTCGAAGCCATATGGAGAAATAAACATCTCAGAAAAGGTAAATGCTTTGGCAATTGTAAAAAGTATTATTGTAACTATTGTTTGTAATGCACTTTTTGTTTTCTACACTGTTTAAGAGACTAATAAATTTAAAGAAAAAATGATTATTAGTGTAAAAACTAACATTAATGTAACATCAGTTTGTAGCTTAAAATCTTGTTTTCTATATAATTTAAGAGATGAATGCAATTATGGAAAGAGCCTAAATGTCCATCAACTGATGAATGTATAAAGAAATTGTCTATATACACAATGGAATACTACGTGGCAATGAGAAAGAATGAAATGTGGCCTTTTGTAGCAATGTGGATGGAACTGGAGAGTGTTATGCTAAGTGAAATAAGTCATATAGAGAAAGACAGATACCATATGTTTTCACTCCTATGTGGATCCTGAGAAACTTAACAGAAGTCTATGGGGGAGGGGAAGAAAAAAAAGAGGTTAGAGAGGGAGGGAGTCAAAGCATAAGAGAATCTTAAAAACTGAGAACAAACTGAGAGTTGATGGGGGGTGGGAGGGAGGGGAGGGTGGGTGATGGGTATTTAGGAGGGCAGCTTTTGAGATGAGCACTGGGTGTTGTATGGAAACCAATTTGACAATAAATTTCATATTTAAAAAAAAGAGATGAATGCATTTAAAATAAATAATTATTTATGTTTTAGGGTACATCACATATGAAGATGTAATTTTGTGACATCAGCCATTGAAAGGGAAGGGACAGAATTGTAAAGGAGCAGAATTTGTGTATGTTATTGAAATTAAGCTGGTATAAATTCAAATCACAGTGTTTAAAATTTTTTTAAGTTTTTTTTTTTTGTGTGTGTGTGTGAGAGAGGGACAGAGTGAGAGCAGGAGAGGGGTAGAAAGAGAGGGAGACACAGAATCTGAAGCGGGCTCCAGGCTCTGAGCTGTCAGCACAGAGCCTCATGCGGGGCTTGAGCTCATAAACCATGAGATCATAACCTGAGCTGAAGTCAGACGCTCAGTCGACTGAGCCACCCTGGCGCCCCCAAATTACAGTGTTTTAACATTAGAGTGTTTCATATAATCTCCATAGTAACCACAAAGAAATAGCTATACAATATACACAAAAGGAAATGAGAAAGGAATTAAGCATTTCACTACAAAAAATCAACTGAAAACAAAAAAGATGGTAATGTAAGAAATGAGGGACAGAAAAACTATAAGGCATATAGGAAACAAATAGCATGAACAGAAGTCTTTCCTTATCAGTGAATACTTTAAATACAAATGAATTAAACCCTTCAATCAAAAGAGATTGGAAGAATGGATAAAAACACATGATCCAACTATATGCTGTCTACCAGAGACTTTTTCAGGTTCAGTGACACAAACAGGTTGAAAATGAAAGGAAGAAAATGTATTCCATGCAAACAGTACCTAAAAGAGAGCAGGGGTGGCTATATTAATATCATGCAAAATAAAGTTAAATAGAAAAAGTCCTAAGAGACAAAGGATATTCTATATTAAGAAAAAATTCAATACAGCAAAAACTGACAGAATTGAAGGGAGAAATAGCCAGTTGTACTATAATAGTTGGAGAATAACGGATAGAAAAATCAGAAGATAAGGAAATAGAGGACTTGAACAAAATAAATGAACTAGATCTAGCAGACATACAGAATACTCTACCCAACAACAGAATACACAGTCATACACACGAAACATTTTCCAGGGTGGACTGCATGTTAGGCAGCAAATGAAGTCTCAATAGATTAACAAAATATATATCATACAAAGTATTTTTTCTGACCACAACATGATGAAGTTAGAAATTGCTAACCAAAGGAAAAATGGAATATTCACAAAATTGTGAAATTAAACAACACACTTTTAAACAACCAGTGGATCAAAGAAGAAATCACAAGGGAAGTTATAAAATACTTAGAGACAAATGAAAATAAAAACAAAACATAGCAAAACTTATGAGTCAGCAAAAGTGATGCTAAAGGGAAGAGAAACTTTATAGCTAGACACAGATTAAAAAGGAGAAAGACTTCAGCAACCTAAATTTATAACTTACAGAACTAGACAAAGAAGAACAGACTAAACACAAAACTAGCAGAAAAAAAGGAAATGATAAAAATAACAGCTAAATGAAATAAGGAAGAAAAATAAAAGGACAAATAAATAAAAAATTGGTTCTTCAAAAAGATCAATAGAATTGACAAACCTTTAGCTAGATGGACTAAGAAAAAAGAGAAGGCATAAATTACTAAAATCAGATGAAAGTGTAGGAGTGCCTGTGTGGCTTGGCCAATTAAGTGTGCAACTCTTGATCTCAGATCTTAATCTCAGGTCCTGCGTTCAAGCCCCTCACTGGGCTCTGTGCTGAGCATGAAGACTACTTAAAGGAAGGGAGGGAGGGAGGAAAGAAATGAAAGTAGGGACATTTCTACCTTCTATAGACATTAAAGGATTATAAGAGAGTGCCATGAACAGTTGTACACCAAAAAAAAAAAAAAAAAAAAAAAAAGGATTAGCTTGGTAAAAAGAACATATTTCCAGAAACACACAACCTACCAAGACTAAATCACAAACAAATAGAAAATTTGAATAGGCCTATAATTACGAAGGAAATTGAGTCAGTAATCAGAAAATTCCCAACAAAGTAAAGCCCTGAACCTGGTGATTTCACTTGTGATTTTTACCAAAAATTTAAGGAAAAACCAATAACAGTCTCTCTCAAACTTTCCCAAAAATTGGAGAGGAAGCAACTCTTCCTAACTCATTCTGTGAGGCCAGCATTAATAACCCTGACACCAAAGCCAGACAAAGACACTACAAGAAAAAATTACAGGTGATTATTGTCCCCAGTAGACATTGATGAAAAAACCCACGACAAAATACAAGCAGACAGAATTCAGCAGTATTTTTAAATGACCAAATGGGACTTACTCCTGGATTGCAAAGATTGTTCAACAAATAAAAAATCAGTCAGTATAATATACCACATCAACAGAATGAAGGGAAAAAAAAATACATGATTATCTCAATTGATGCAGAAAAAGCACTTGATGAAATTCACCATTTTATGATAAAATACACTCAACAAACGGGGAATAGAAAGAAATAACCTCAGGGTGCCTGGGTGGCTCAGTCAGTTAAGCATCTGACTTCGGCTCAAGTCATGATCTCACAGTTCATGAGTTTGAGCCCTGTGTCAGGCTCTGTGCTGACAGCTCAGAGCCTGGAGCCCGCTTCGGATTCTGTGTCTCCCTATGTCTCTGCCCCTCTCCCCCTCTCAAAAATAAATAAACATTAAAAAAATTTTTTTAAAGAAGGAAACTACCTCATCAAAACAATAGAAAAAAAAATCAAGGAAACCAAGAGCCAGTTTTTTGAAAAGATAAAATTGGTAAACCCTCAGCCAGATTCATCAAGAAAAAAAGAGAAAGGACCCAAATAAATAAAATCAGAAATAAAGGAGAAGTAACAACTGACATTACAGAAATACAAAGGATTATAAGAGAATACTACAAAAAATCATATGCCAACAAATTGGACAACCTTGAAGAAATGAATAAATTCCTGGAAACATATAATCTTCCAAAACTGAGTCACAAAGAAATAGAAAATCTGAACAGACCAATTACTAATAATGAATTTGAATTATCAATCAAAAAACTCCCAACAAATAAAACCTTAGGACCTGATGGACTCACAGGTGAATTCTACCAAACATTTAAAGAAGACTTAATACCTATCCTCAAACTATTCCAAAAAATGGAAGAGGAAGGAGAGCTTACAAATACATTCTACAGGGCGAGCATTACCCCAATACCAAAACCAAAGACACCACACACAAAAAAATAATAATAAAATAATAATAAAGAAAAGAAAACTGCAGATGATATGATCTCATATGCAGAAAATTCAAAAGATTTGGGTCTGGGTGACTCAGTTGGTCAAGCATCTGACTCTTGATTACTGCTCAGCTCATGGGATCGAGCCCCAGGTTGGGCTCCACGCTGAGTGTGGCGCCTGCTGGAGATTCCTCTCTCTCTCTCTCTCTCTCTCTCTCTCCCCCTCCCTCTGCCCCACTTCCCCACTCACACACTCTCTTTCTCTCTAAAATAAAAAAAAAAAAAAAGAAAATTCTAAAGATATGACAAAAAAAACTTCTAGGTATAATAAATGAATTCATCAAAGTATCAGGAAACAAGTCAACATAAAAATCAGTTAAATTTCTATACATAAGCAATGAATGATCTGACAAGGAAATTAAAAAAAAAATTCCATTTACAGTAGCAGTAAAACATAAAATAAATGAAAGTTTAACCAAGGAGGTGAAAGACTTGTACAGTGGAAACTACAAACATTGCTGCAGGAAATTTTAAAAGACATACATAAATGGAAACTGATCCCACGTGCATGGATTGGAAGACTTAATATTGTTTAAATGTCAGTACTACCCAAAGCATTCTACAGAGTCTGTGCAAACCCTTTCAAAATCCCAATGACGTTTTTTACAGAAATAGAAAAAGCCATCAACCTCAGAGGACCCTGATTAGCCAAAATATGCTTTGGGTTCCAGAGTTATGTGCCAAAGAATCACGAGTACATTTTGGGGAATGTTTTTGAAATCACCTCTCTCAAGTCTGTGGACACATACCTGTTCTTGCCTGGCCTTCTCTCTCTGGTTTTCACACATACAGTGAAGTGTTCCTTTTGCCCCTTATGCAGATGAGTCAGAACTGAGTCCGTCTCCTCAGTTTCTCTTCTCCATGGGAGCCTGAATGGTCAACCAAGTCAGTGTCTTGTCAGGACTCACTCTTTTAGCCAAAAGAGCAGAGATCTAGCAAATGTCTGCTGGCGTCGCTACCCGGCCAGGAGCCTTTAGCGGCTCAGTGAGGGTCTATCCTCTGTTCCTGCTGCCCTTCCACCTCCACCACACTCTTTCCAGCATGTTCCATCCATGTGTTTGTCAAGTGTTTTCACCCAAGGGTTCATATTCCTGACGAATACATAATTTATCCACCTTCTATCTGTTCTATTTCTTTAATATTCCAAGTGCCTCTCCAACTCCAATATTTCAGTCCCGTCCTAATTCCCAGCAATATCCAGGAGCTATTACTGTTAACATAAAAAATGCCAATTAAATTGGACACACTTGGGCGCCTGGGTGACTCAGTCGGTTAAGCATCTGACTTCGGCTTAGGTCACCATCTCACAGTTCGTGGTTCGAGCCCTGCGTCGGGCTCTGTGCTGGCTGCTCAGAACCTGGAGCCTGCTTTGGATTCTGTGTCTCCGTCTCTCTCTGCCCCTCCCCCGCTCATGCTCTGACTTTCAAAAGTGAATAAACATTAAAAAAGGTTTTTTGTTTTTTTTAATAAATAAATACATAGGACACACTTGCCAGTGCTTCTTATTATCCTCCAGGGTGAGTGGCCCTGATGCACAGATACACAGCCCGATGCAGCCCCATGGCCTGTGACAGGGAATTCAGGTCATCATTGAATGCCTCTGTCCTCAGGAGTGATGGGCAGGGTTGGTGCAGGCTTGCGGAGCTGGGACAGCCTTTTCTTCCTATCATATCAGAAATAAGTGTTTCTTAGGAAACTGCCAAGTGTGCCTAGTACAGCAGAGCGGGGACAAAGTCCAGAGCTACGGCACCAGTCATCCCTCTTCAGCCGTTCATCTCACACATTTACGGAAAATCACATGCCAAGTGCCATTCTGGGCTCTGAGGGTTCCAAGATGAATGAGCCTATCCTCATGTGCAGGAGGCTCAGAAAATTACACTGCTCTGGAGGCAAAGAAGACAGGGTACTTAATCCAGCCAGAAAGGGAGGGGCAGGCGGTGAGATGGAGCTTCCTGAAGTTGGTGATTCTGGTCTGAGACTTGAAAGACAAGTGGGATTTAGCCACACAAGAGGCTAGGATTGGGGTGGTGTGGAGACGGAGGAGTGTTCTGCATGTGGGACAGCCAGGAGATGCTCTCTGGTGAGGGTCAGGGAAGAGGTGAGCAGGATACAAGCAACCAGACTCTTGTTAGGAAGGGAAGAATAAGGCAGGGTGGTAAGAAACAAGACTGAGGTAGGTAAGAACCTGATTATGGAGCGTCTGTTATCCCTCATAAGAGAACTTAGCTTATAGTCCCGTGAGTGAATTGGGGAATATGGCGACCTCGACCAAGAGCGGGAATAAATATAGGAAGTCTGAGTCATAGTGGAAAGGTTGAACTGCGTGCCTCCTCTTTAGGCAGGTTTGAGAGACCTGCCTAAACCTTGAGGAGATGGATGTAGGAAGCCAGGATATGGGCTCTGATTAAACTGAGAATGCTGGCAGGAGCCCTGGAACTCGTGAGGGCTACCTCCAAGTGGGGGTAATTACAAAGACACGTGGAAGCTGTTGGGAATTGGGACAGCCTGGGGCTGGTAAGCTTTCCACGTCTCGTGGGTCACATGGTCTTCCTGAGGCTATCTCCCCCTCTCCCTGCATGTTCACTCCAGTCTCTGCTGCCAGCCAGATTCTTCTGCATCTCAAGTAAAGATTGGCCCAGCTCAGTTGACTTGTGACAGGATCACTGTTAAGAAGGCTTGGCCGCCAGACCATCCTTCGGCATAGGTGGGATGGTTCAACTTAGGATGAGCTGCTGTCAACTGATGTCTTTAAGATATTCTTACTCACCTTTGCTGAATCTAGAGTCCCTTCTCAAATCGTGCTGAGACTCTCAATGAGGGAAGAGATGATGGCATTAAAGAATGCAGTGACTTCAGTTCTCTGGAGACAAGACGATGTGCCAGGGATCAGAGTGCAGCCCAGGTGGGAAGCCTGTGTCATGACAGTTCTTAGTCAAGCCCTTGATTTGGAGGATGGAGACCACAATGTAAGCCCGTTAGGTCACTAGTCTTCTCTGGTTTTCCCATTCCTCTTTAGCCTGAACTTCCAACCCCCGTTCATCACCCTCTTGTGAGAGACACTTGTCCCAGTGGAAAGAGACTAGGCTTTCCAGTACACTCTTGTGTTCAATCCTGGTGCTTCCAAATATCAGCTGTGGGGCTTTGGCAAGTTACTTCATCTTCCTGAGCCTCCGTGTCCTCAAGAATATGTATAAAATTCTATCGGATCCCGTTTCTGTCCCCTTACTGTCCCCCTACCATACCCATATAACATGTATGCATACCCATGTGTACATACATGTAATACAAATGTAATAGACATTGGCATTGCAGATGCTCAATGCTTGAAACAGAAGGGGCAGCTGTGAGGCTGACATTGTCTAACTCACCTCTCTGAATCCTTTCCTCTCCGACTAGTGTAGAAACAGTCTTCCTGTAAGTCCAGCTTCTTCACAGAATTCTCTGTCTCTGACTGCACCATCTGCCATGAGCCTTCAGTCCCGAAGGGCTATTTCTCTTCTCCCGTGTCCAACCTGCATAGGGTGAAGAGATGGTACCTGGCTTCCACCCTTGTTTGTAAAGTCCCTTTCACATTGAACTCCATGCCAGTGGGCTCTGTCACTCCTTGTCACTATTTTGCTACCATCTGTGGCCATCTCTTCTCTGAGGATTTGGGAATCTCTCTGCTCAAATAACCTAGAACCCTGGTTCACTGCATATAGAGGTTTGCTGCTGGGAGCACCCCACTTCTCCTTCCCACACAACCATGGGTCCCCCTGTGCTCCTTCTCATAACTGCTGCCTGTACAGGTCTGTTTGCACATTCAACAGAACAAACCCGTGCCCTCTTGTGCTCCAGGCTCTTTGCTAGGCAGTGGGCTGCAAATGTTGAACCAGACCTATGAGGTCCCTGCCTTCACTGAGCTTATACTCTTCCTGGAAATCCTTTCTCTTTCCTGTAAATGTGTCCCTACACCCTTCAAACAACTGCAAGCATTTCCCATCCTTAAAAATACGTCTTTCTTCTTCCTGCTTCCTTGTCAGCTACCACCCACCCCCTCCTCTAGTCGTCTCCTTCCATCCCCTGAACAGCCTTTTCCCCACTGCAGTTCGTGCCTGTCACTGTGCTAAAACTACCTATTGATGAGAAATCCCAAATACCAACCATATCCACTGAAAATTTGCAGTTCTTATTTTGACCTCTGCGAGGCATTATTGGAAAGTACCAGTCACTTCTTCCTTAAGGATTCTCCTTTCCCTTTGCTGCCATGACCCAACCCAGGCTTCACTGGGTGATGCTCTTTCTCCCCAGTCTCCTTTGCGTCCTTCTCCTCCACCTTCCATGCTTTGTGTTCTGTTCTGTCTTGAACGTTGGTCTTTGCTATGGTTCTCTTCTCAGCCATCTTTTCTCTCTCCCTGCACTCTTCCTGGGTGGTGGTAACCAAATCTATGTTTTTATTCCCACTTTTACACAGGAGTCTGGAAGCTGCCTCAGCTCCAGCAGGCCCAGCATGAAGCTTTCATTGGCCTTACCCTTCCCCTGCACCCTCTCTTTCCCCTGCACCCTCTCCTTCTCTGCACCCTCTCCCCTGCACCCCTTTCCCCTGCACCCTTCTCTTTCCCATGAATGCTCTTTCCCCTACACCCTCTCCTTGCCCTGAACCCTCTCTCCTACACCCTCTCTTTCCCCTGCACCCTCTCCCCTGTACCCCCCTCCTTCTCCTGTACCTCTCATTCCCCTGAGCCCTCTCTTTCTCCTATAGCCTCCCATTCTCTCCTCTCCTGCTCTCATAGTCAAAGACTTTCATCTGGTCTTTTCTAAACCAAAACAGTTGCTTGGCTTTTTAAAATATTTAAGTAACTTTTTATTTGCATAAAATATACAGGGGTCCAGAGATAAAGAAGTCATAATCTCTATCCTTGGGAAACTCTTGGTCATGGCTGGTCATGGGCTTGTAAACAAATGCATCCCAAGCGTGTGGGAGATGTACCGATAGAAGCAGGTGCTGTCTGTTGGGCCATCCAGGTGTGAGATAAGGTGGCAGTTGATGAAGGTGGCATTTGTGACTTATTGCTCTCCTGCTGACACCCTGGGCATCCTCCCAGTAATCTGACCTTTATTCAATTAAACTGTGGCAAGACAGATTTGTGGGGGATGGGGAAAGGTGGAGGGTGGGGGTTGCCCTACCCAATCAATATGCATACAGAGATGACTTCACTGACACTCCCAGTATCTTTATGGCTTAAATGAGGCCTAACTCAAATAGACCTGAGTCTACCCACAAAATTAGCCTAGCCCAGGACATACCCAAAGCTCACATTTTTTTCTCTATTTATATATTCAGTATTCTGTAGTGTTATCAACATGATCAGCGTAAGCATATCTAAAAAATAGACTCTACAACAGCAGCTCAAATATTTCTGCCCATTAAAATGAGAGTTCGGCTAGATCTGGGACAGGGTGGCCAGCTTGTTCCCTCTTGTCTCCTTCTTCGCTCTCCACAATACCGTGTCCTGCACCCAAGCCTGCATCCCGTAGCCTTGCCCTTGGAGAGCTTCTCTTCCGGCAATGCCAAAGACAAATAGATTCCGTAGATGCATCCACCCGCCCCTCCGGCTTCTGCTCCCATAGGTTGCCGCCCTGTCCATGAACTTGGGCTCACCCGGATGACAGGTAACCGCCACCCTGATAAAATGTTAACCCAGCAGAAGGGAATGGAGACCACACTTCAGAATGTACCTCAGCAAACTGGGTTCTCAAGGGGTTTGTGGAGCTGCCAGCGATAATTCTGGCCAGGAGTCAGGAGACCACGGTCCTCCTGCGGTAGATAGTTGCAAGCTGGCCTACTTTACTTGCCTGGCTTTCTTGACTCTAAAGTGTGCACGGGGCGGTCTGCGGATAAGTTTTCAGCACATGCCTCCCCAGCTCTGTGCAGGGCTTCCTTGGTTTATCACTCAGGCTCTGGTTTAGCGACACTGGAGGCCCACCCACCCCCAACATGCCTGATCCCGTTACCGTCTGTCCCGTCGCATAGCCAGCCTGGTGAGTCTGTGTGTGCCCTTTCATCCATCTGCACCCCGGGACAGGAGAAGTGCCATGAGGCCAGGGACTCGCGCGGGGCTCGTGCTTGTCACCTATCCCCATATCTGGGCATGCTAGCCCTCCATACGTGGCAGCCGAGTGAACTGTTGGCGTGGTGGTTCTCCATGGCCCCTTCAGCCTGGCCATGCCCTGGCTGTGATGGGCAGTGGGTTTTTTTTCTGCTGTCTCACATCCACTCATCTGTCTTTTCAGGGGCCCAGCAGCCGGGGCTGCCATATTACACGGACCCTGGAGGACCAGGGATGAATCCTGCCGGGAATGCTATGGCGATGGCTTTCCAGGCCCAACCCAACTCACCCCAGGGAAGCACAGCCTACCCACCGCCCCCTTCTTACTGCAATACGCCCCCGCCCCCATATGAACAGGTGGTGAAGGCCAAGTAGCAGGGTCACCTGCCTGTGCGACCTCACAGGGGAACAGGGAGGGGCACTGTCACTCCACCTCTCTGTCCCCATCAACGTTTGCTTCCAGGAATTGTCTTCTGAGCCACTAAGGGCAAATTCCTCTTTGATACCTTCAAATCAAGCACAGCCCCCTTTCAAGTGTTCCACGGAGGACCGATATTTGAATTCACCCTGTGTCTCCTCTGTTACTTCTGTTTCTGATGTAATCCGAGCTCTGGCAGAGTGTGGACAGTCCCCGAGGGTTGACACCTTAGATCCTCGGGGAAGAGACTAAGGAGGATGAGGCAAGGCAGGGCTGGTGTGTGCAGGAGAACACAAGTGAGCACACGGAAGGGACCGCTGCTAGCCTTGACAGCTTCCTCCCAGGCACGCAGCAGGCAGCTCGTGGAAACGAGGCCCCACAGGCTCCACTCTTTGAGCCCCTCGTCCTGTGGGCCTTCCTCTTCAAGAAGCCGTTAGACTTGTGGTGTAGAAGAAACTTCTTAGCACTTTCTATCTCCGTTTACTTCCTAAGAATGAGGGAGGCCGCCCTTCTGCACAGCCAGGGCTGGAAGAGCTCTCTTCCTCAAGATGACAGGATCCAGAATCCGGCCAAGTTGGATGTCTACACTTACCTGAAAATGACTAAGGAAAGTTACTTAAGTTTATGAGGAATTTCTCTCTGCCTCAAACTGGAACATTGCGTTTTATGAGCTCTTGGTCTGACTTGGCAGAAATAAAATGTTTCCCCGTTTTTTAGTGAGTTTGCGGACACTCCTGTAGAGAGAGTCCTGTCCTTTGAGGTCAGACTCAGAGTGTCTTCTCAGACTGGCAGCCACCCTCTGGCTTTGTCATGACCAGAGGTCTCCACACCCTTCCCCGAGGCAGCCCCGGCAGTGGGTTGTGATGGACATTTGCAAAGCAGAGAGGCACATCTGGCTGAGAAGTCACATCAACCCCTGGGAGAGAGGAATTCCAGCAGGGTCTGGCCGGTGGTTTTGAGCCTGGGGCAGCAGGCCCCTGCAGTGGTTTGTTTGATCTCAGCAGAAGTGTGTGTCTGACAAGGGGAAAGCTTGCTGGAAAAAAAAGAGGAATGCAAAATCCCAGGACTGCAGGAAGATCTCTTCAAAAAGTACAGAATAGATCTCACTGACAACTAAATCAACATTAGAATAGAAGATGTGGTTGGAAATGCAAATCCTGGCTAAGAAACAGATCTCACCCTGGGATCCAACAGTAGCCCTAGTCACCGGGATGCAGGGAGGTCCTGTTCCTCTGCAGTTAGTGATGCTGACAGTGCGTTTAAACCCAGATTGAGATCTGACCGGTTGTGTATAGGAAGGCAGAGCAGCCTAGCCAAGGTGGGTAGATCCCTGTGTGTGTTTAGTAGTGGGATAGGGTGGGGGGCAGGGGCTTATTTTTGTAATGAGCTAATTGGAGCCTCTTGCGAAATTGTTACGCATTGAACTTGAGCATGGGAACATCCCACTGCAGTGGATGCTGAGTCCCCCAGACCAGGAGTCCTTTTCCTACTGGGATCTCTGTATCAGGGGAGGGCGTGAAATCGGGATGGGGCCGCAGCGACGGCTCTGACTTACCTTCCCTCTAAAGATGGAGAGTCTGCCAGCCTCCCAGGGAATTCCACAGGAAACGCTTGGAGCCACACGAACACCGTTGGAAACACAGTTTATAAACACAGATGCTGCTGATGGTGTCTTTCAGCCACCCTCCTGTGACCTCCGAACTCCTGTCCCGGACTGCAGTTCCTCCCCACACTGGAGTCCTGGATTCAAGTGAGACAACAAAGCACAACGTTGCCGTTTACAACCAAGGACAACCACAGGGGTCCAGAAGGTTCCTCTTCCTCCAGGTCATTCGTTTTGCACTTTTAGTTTGAATTTCTCCCTTCCCTTTTTTTTTTTTTTTTTAAATAAGCACAGTAAGAGATGCCCCTGGAATTGGATCCGGGTGCAGTTGAATAGGCACCCAAATATCCATGACTTAATTTTGTTTATCTTTTTTGATAGCAAATGATCTCAGAGACTGGATGATTTAGGTAGTGCTCAACCGCTTTGTATTCTGTGTTTGTGAAGAAAAATTGCGTTTTCCCTTGAACCTGGATGAGAACCCTGCTACAGTGAACACCCATACTGTGTGTAGAAATTCCACTTGTGGTGACATTTCCTGGCCATTCTCATTTCCTCTGTGCCGTCAGTGGACTGTGTCCCCCTCCCGGAGTGAGTCCAGCTCCTGGCGTGTTGATGTCTTAGAGAGTCAGTGGTTAGGAGTAAACCGGGAGCCAATCTGTGCTTGTGTTCTCTCTGCAACATTTGGCTTCTTTTGCTTTTGTGTTCTCTTTTGATAGGGTCCTGTTTCCTATGTATGCAAAATAAAAAATAAATTTGGGCACGTGCTTTGATTGTTTTTCTGGGAAGGGGAAAAGCAGGTGGAGATGATGTTTCTAATGAAGAAGGGCGTACAGAAGGTCCTGCTTCAGCCCGGTGGGGGTGGAGCGGAGTGGGGTGGGTGACCCACTCAACCTCAGGAGCCCCAGAAATTAGATGCTGTCAAAGAACATTTCAGGAAGGTTTGGTGCACCAACATATTTGAAAAATCTATCTAAGGAAAAAATTATCTGAAGTGGAAAGGCAGAAGCATTAACGAGCTAAACTCACAGGTGATACCAAGGTTAGTTATCCAAAGGGCCTGGATCTGCTTTCCATAGGTAGCTGATTTGAACGATGCTGCTCTGTGGGGTCAGAAACTGTATTTCTGTCACAGATCTATGGAAGGATATAGTTGCTACGGGCAGGCTGCATTTTAGATGAATCATTAATTGAGCTGATGTTTATAAAGAAGCATTTTGTCTGAAAACAGGACAGGAAATAAGCCAAAAGAAGTCTCGCAGCTTGCTCATGGTGAAGTCTAGACTAATTTACACACCTAACCTGGATACCTCATCAGGTCGTCAAACTTCCCCCAGTAAACTGGAAGCAGCCTTATTTCCAAGTCAAAGGTCATGACTTGAGAAATGCAAACTGAGTGACTGCTCACTTATATCTGTTCCTCCCAAATTTCACTGAACCTCAAAAAAACCTGTAGTGGCTTTCACGGTGAAAACGTACAAGAACAGAAATTCTGAGTGATTGCTGAAATAGAAGATGGCAGGGAGGGTTGGTTGAGAAAACTTGAAGCTGAAAATGTTCAGAGAAGGTGGCTGGGGAGGTGAGAGCTTTACAGAGACTCCACAGCAAGGCCAGCAGGTGCAGAAGGCAAGCATGGCCAGGGCGTGCGCCTGATGGGTGTTCTGGAGAACAGCTATGCCCGGGGTGCTGTGTTTTCTGCCCCTGGCTCCCAGGTGAGGGGAATAGCTAGCTGCAGGAAGTGATGGCCCTGAAGCCTGCTTTCTCACAAAGGGGGCGCTCTGCATCGTAAGGTGTTGGGAGGTGGGCTACCCACCATTAGTTCACTTTTACAAGTGAATTAGGCATTTTCGAATGAATCAGTCAATGAAAACACTTTTAGTCTGGGCTACCATCCCTTTTCCATGGTCCCCAGACCTTGATCCAAGGTCATAGGAAGATCCCTTGCAAAGTGGAGATTCAAGGACGTGGGAGAAATCACGACCCAGTCACCAGCACCACAGATCCAGAAGTTTTCTCTGGCACCAGAGGAAAGGAGCTCAGCCAAGCTTTCTCCTGTCTTGTCCTACACCAGGCTTTCCACCCAACTGTCCAAGCATCTCAGCCTTAATAGTTTGAGTTCTCAACTTCTAATCTTCTTTGAATGCCAAAGAGGAGAGCACAAAGTAGACGTGAGGGCAACCCACATGGGCATAACTACGCGATGTGGTATCATGTGCTCTGAAGATGCACCCACAGCCTTGCTCAAGTCCTGAGTCTGCTGTTTGTTAGAGGTGTGTCTTCAGACAAATGCCTTCAGTTTCAGTCACTCAAATGATCGCAAGTCTGTTTCCTCAACTATAAAACAAGAATGATACCACCTGTTGCTTACACCAGGCGTGTCCCAGGCACACTGTGGATATTCAACAAATGTTTAAAGTCCTCTGTTCTCCCTCATGCTCCATTTCCTTGAGCAGGAAAAATTGAAGCACAGTGGGAGAGAAAGTGAACTCCCACCCAATCCTTTGTCCATCTGTCAGCAGATGAGACCCAAGGTGTAGGGGAGAAGATCTTTGAATACATTCTCCATGTATTTTCCATCTTTCAGACAGACCTTGATTACGTGAAGATAGACGACAAAGGATGTCCCATACACCACCACCCCACATGTCACCGTAGTGTTCTCCTTGTCTTAAAATGGTGAGTGATGCTCAGTAATGGATTTTGAGCCAGTCAGAGCTGGGAAGGAAAAACCTGGGGCAACCATCTTTTTTCCTCACCATTTATTTAAGATGAGATTGGTGAGCACCCCAGAATAAGCCATGAATTATATAAGCAATCAATTATAAGCAATCTCTTATAAGCAATCGTATTACTTTGAGTACTTCTTTTGCTGTCTCCTGACCCCTCACAACTTTTTACCATAATGTTTCTGTTTTGGATTGGTTGTCTTGCACTGTCCAGGAAAGATCCTGCTCCATTTCTGGACACAAAGCCCCCCTAAAAAGGGTGTGGTGGGTGCAGGGATGATTATCAACATGCCTGCCTCCCCTCTACCACCCCTGAAGAAAGGTGAAGGGAGGGAGTTCTTGTGCAGGTCCCAAGAGTGTAATGAGGGAGAGGAGTGTCACTCCATCCCTTTTCATCAGTAACAGGAATGCTGGAGAGAGCTGTTTTCATCTCTCTCTCTCTGGACTCTGGAAATCACAAACAACACCGAGGCCACCACACCCCTGGTACTTTTAGATGCCTTTAGATCGATATTCTAGTCCAGCATCATCCATCAAAGCATACTGGGAGCCAAATATGTTACATTAAAATTTCAGTAGCTCCATTACAAAGAAAAAAAGTGAAATTTATTTTCGTATTTAACCCAGTAAATCCAACTACTATCATTTCAACATGTAACAATAGAAAGTTTAGTAAAAAGAAATGTTGCTCCTGGGGCGCCGGTTGGGCATCCAACTTCGGCTCAGGTCATGGTCTCCTGGTTCGAGGGTTCGAGCCCCGCGTCGGGCTCTGTGCTGACAGCTCAGAGCCTGGAGCCTGCTTCGGATTCTGTGCCTCCCTCTCTCTGCCCTTCCCCTGCTCGCCCTCTCTCTCTCGCTGTCTTTCAAAAAAAAAAACATTTAAAAAATAATGCTGACATTTTTTTCCCACATTACCATCAAAATCCAGCGTGCATTTTATACTCCCTGGCACAATCTCCACTTGGAGAAGCCACATCTCGAGTGTGCGACACCTCCACAGTGCCAGCGGCTACTTTATTAGACAGTGTAGGGCAAGAGTAAGAAAATGCTGAGCGCTGGGGCTCCCAGGTGGCTTAGTCAGTTGAGCATCAGACTTCTGATTTTGCTTAGGGGAACATCTCACAGTTCATGGGTTCAAGCCCTGTGCCCAAGCCCTGTGCCTGGCTCTGTGCTGAGGGCGCAGGGACATCCTGCTTGGGATTGTCTCTCTCTCTCTCTCTGCCTCTTTCTGTCAAAAATAAATAAACATTAAAAACAAAAAAAGAAAATGCTCCACTCTTAAGGTCTTGCTGGTTATTTACAACATAATTAGGTTATTTATAAAGTTGAAGGTAAAATTCAAGCTCCTGTGACAAGGGTTGATGACTTCTGGTGAACCAACACAATTCTCTACACACAATTCTAACCCAGTTCTCTAATATTGCAGATCCCTGTTACAAAACATCACAACTCAGTCTTGGGAGCTAAAAGGTTGAATTACTTCCTGGCACTCTGTTGGCTGAGCATGAGGGTTGCTGTGCTCCGTTGCAGCTCACTGTTTCATTCTCATCTCCAAAGGTGCTGGTCAGTCCTGAAACAGCATCCAGGTGCTGCTGAGGAATACCCAAGAGAAGAGAGAGCAGTTTCGTGGAACCTCAAGAGTGCTTCCCAAATCATGTGTTCCTAGTCTGGTAGATGATGCCGGACCAGCCCTGAGGCCTCCTGCCCCAGGTGTGTACCCAACCATAAGCCCATCACTCCTTGGGTTCTCACCAGGTTCTCCAAGGAAACTCAGATTTCTCTTGAAGCAGGACAAGGCAATAGTTCCACCACTCCGTGCCTGTCATTGTCAGGAAGAACTTTCCAGTGTTGACAGTGTGGATGCACAAGGAGATCCAAGATACAGATTGCAGAAATCCTGCCCTCTAGCCAGAGGACTCGTCCGTAAAAACCTGCTGGCCACTTGAGTGTCCTTAGGACAAGTTTCTCCTCTCAGATGTGACAGGGGTGTCCTAAAGGCGTCTAGAACCTCTTCCATCTGACCTCTATGACTGAGCCCTAGAATATAGGTACAGAGAGGGATAGCGATGAAGGCGACAGTAAGAGGGGGATGGGATTGGGATCAGCAGAGGGCTTCCCTCTTCTGGGGCCAGGCTGGCTGTCCCTAAAGGCCATGCTATCCTTTGCTACCCCCTGCCAGGATAGGCCCAGTGGGGAAAAGCCCTCTGTGGGAGCACTTGCCTAAGTACTCTGGCCTCTGCGGGCGCCTTCTCTGTGCTCCCCTGGGGAGCCGCAAAGCCAGGGACCCTCCTTCCAGGTGTCTCCTCTCCCTCACAGAGACTTGGAAGCCGAGCAGGGATGGTGTGTTGGTCTAGTGCTCCGAAGGAGTATCTCAGTTCTGGGAAGTCGTGGGGAGGGCATGTCTCATGTCCACCTTACAGCATTCTGGCTCTCCTTATTCCCTTCTCGGCTAGGTCTCTGCCCGTTGTATTAGCCCCCAAACCTGGTAGGACGCGCTGGGCGCGCTGACCTTGAAATCCAGCTCCCTCTTCCCGCCTTCTGCCTCTGGTCCTGTCACTCTCTCCTCTGAAAGCCAGGCCTCATCGCCCTTCGGCAGGGGCGAAGGCACCGGCTTTGCGCTCTAGGAGACAGGACGCAGGTGGATAGTTCTTGGCGCGCGCCCTGTCCTGGAGAGATCAGGGCCCAGGCGGGACCGAAGTATGACGCTGAGGGGAGGGAGGTAGGGCCAGGCCTTGGCTGCTGCGACCCAGCGTCATCAACCCACGGCTGGGGTCCTGGGAGCTCCCGATGTCTCCGTTTCCTATTCTAAGAAATGGAGCTACGGAGGCACACAGGGGTGGGGGGAGGACTAAACAGAGCACGCTGGGGCGTGGCGGCGCCTAGCGGAGGAGGATCGCAGGAGGAACCGGGAGGTAGGCCGGCCCCACCCACCCGGCAGAGCTCAGGGCCTGGGGGCTCTCAGAGGCGGCTGCACGGGCGGGGCCGGGGGCGGGGCGGGGCCGAGGCGGGGCCGAGGGGGCGCCGGCGGGCACCCAGCTTGGCGCATCTTGACAAGGTCCCTGCTAGTCATTTTCATTCAAAAGAAACCAAACCCATGGCTTTATTTTTAAATCTTAAAAAAATACTTTTATTCTTTGAGAGAGGGAGAGAGCATGAGCAGGGGAGGGGCAGAGAGAGGAAGACACAGAATCTGAAAACTACTCCAGGCTCTGAACTGTCAGCACAGAGCCTGACAAGAGGCTCAAACCCCCAAAACCTTAAGATCATCACCTGAGCTGAAGTAGGTCGCTTAACCGACTGAGCCACCCCGGCACGCCTATTTTTGAATCTAACTACGAAAGTAATACGTGCTCAGTACAGAAAGTGTAGACCGAAAAGGAAAGCACCAAGGAGAAGGAAAATCTGGCAACTGCCCCAAGGTAACAGTTGGATGTGTCCCCACGGCTTTCTAGCTGTCTTGCTTCCACGACACACACCCGGGATCAAAATGGGAATCTTTTGTAGCCTGTTTTTTGCCAGTTTTTCATGGCATTAAAACATTCTCCTACTTCTTCGCTTTAATGATTAAATAGCCCTACCATATGGGTGCTACGCATTTTCTTAAGCTCTGTCCTGTGATCTCTCAGGTTGTGCCATGTTTTTCATTGTTAAATAACAAAATAATCTACACATTCAAAAGAATGAGTGTAACTTAGCATAAGATGTGAAAAAAAAAGAAAAAAGAAAAACAAAGGGAGCCTGAGTGATTCAGTCAGTTAAGCCTCTGATTTCAGCTCAGGTCATGATCTCATGGTTGGTGGGTTTGAGCCCCTCCTTGGACTCGATGCAGACAGCTTGGAGCCTGGAGCCCGCTTCAGATTCTGTGTCTCCCTCTTTCTCTGCCCCTCCCTACCCCCCACTGTCTCTCAAAAACAAATAAACATTATAAAAAAAAAAAAACAAACAGTTGTGGAAGATGCTGGCTAGATGCTTAGAAGAATCCATTCCTCTTCAGCTGCGCCCACCTCCCCCGGGTCCTGGCAGCCAGGTGGGACCATGCTGGTGGTGGAGAGAGGATACAGGGGACCCAGGCCCCGCGGCTCTCCCTCTCTTTCTGGAGCCCAGCTGCAGAGTCTCACACTTGCAAGATGGAAGAATCTGGGCCCCTGGATGATTGTGGAGCTGAGATCGCCTACGAACCGCCGGGAAGTCGGCTCCAGTGAAAATCAGTCTTCGCTGTGATGACTCACAGTTTGTCAGCATAGCTGGATGATGCAGACCAAGTGTAATAGTATGAACACACCACACTGCCTTCTGACTTAAGAAAGCGGAGGTCCTTGTGAGTTTCTATCCCACTGCATCACGTACCATCATCCTACATATTATGTTAAAAATCCCCTTGCTTTTCCTTATACATTTACCAGACATGTATTTTGATATCATGCTTTATGATATCAATATAGTTCTCCAACTTGCTTTTTTGCACAAGTTGTTGCTAATTTTTCTCTATTGTGAAAATGCTATGCTGAGCGTGCTTGCTACTAATTTTTATGTGAACATTTGTTTCCTGAAACTGCTGGGTCAAAGCATATGTACGTTTTTGAGGGCTCTAGATACATATTACCTTTAGAAAGATTATACTGACTTATTCCACCAGCCTTTGCCAACACCCTGTATGATTATTAGTCCACATAATGTTGCCAATTTGATGGGGGGACAAGAAACCCCATTTTTTTTGGTTTGAGTTTGATTATTTTATTAACATGTATCCCTCACCAACTGTGGGAAGTACCTTCTTGAAGGGTGTGTGGTTGGCAAGACCAGGGATGGCAAGATTAAGCTCTTACAGAAAAGAGGTTAGGGAGAATATGCAATATAGCATTAAATATATATTTATAAAATATATATGCAATATAGCACTGAATATATATAGCATTAAATGTATAGATACACGAAATACAGCATTAAAGATATATTACGGGTGGAATAAATAGAAGTCTTTTAAGGCATCCACTTACCTCTCTCTCTGCCACTCCTCCACTTGTGCTCTGCCTCTATCTCTTAAAAATAAACATTAAAAAAAAATTAAGGGGCACCTGGGTGGCCCAGTTGGTGAAGCATCCGACTTCAGCCTAGGTCAGGATCTCGCTGTTCCTGAGTTGGAGCCCCACATCGGGCTCTGTGCTGACAGCTCAGAGCCTGAAGCCGGTTTCAGATTCTGTGTCTCCCTCTCTCTGCCCCTCCCCCACCTGTGCTCGGTCTCTCTCTCTCTCTATCTCAAAAATAAACGTTGAGAAAAACAACTTAAGGCATCCACTTACCAAACACCAGCAGGCAACTCTTCTCCTGAATGGCCTTCTTCAGTTCATTAGCCAAGTAGCAGCATCACTGTCTGAGAGCAGTGTCTCCTCTGTGCTTTGAGGATACACAGACCCTACCTCTTCTTCAAGTGTTCAAATCACCTCAGACTCTGGCCATATCAGTCTTCATCACCATTCTTTGGTGAGCATGCCTTACTCACCATGAGCTTTAGAGTCAAAACATTTCTGCCAGTTGGTCACTGGGTAACCTTGAATGAGGTACTTGGCCATTCTGAGAATCAGTTTCCTTCTCTGAACCATGAGGATAGAAACACCTCCACTGCTGTGTGGTTTATCTAACCCCCATTCCCTTGCCTGTCTGTTCTACAAAAGCTGGAAGGGCTGTACATCATATTCAGTTTCCCATCATATTCATATGGGTGATCATGTAATACAGTTTGGGACAATGAAAGATACCACAGAAGTCTATTCTGGGGCTTCTGGGAAAGATCGAACTTGTCTCATGAATGAGACTGAAGTTGGTAGCACTGCCGCATGCCAGTTCGTTCAGCTCTCTTCATGGATGTGATATCTGAAGCTGCAGCAGTGATCCTATGACCGAGATGGAAAGATTATCACTAAGATCATCACAGAGGCATCTGCTTTCACAATGTCGAATTACTGAATCCGTGGATGATTTCTTACCACCGAAAGAAATGATTAGATGTTCTGTTCAAAATGTGCTTCATGGGTGGTGGTGAGAATTATGAAAAGTAATTTTTTAAGACTAAATACAGTACCTAACGCTGGTAAGTACTCAATAAAAGGTGTCATATGGTTATTAGTCGGGTTAGTGGTACCAACTGACCTCAGTTGCCACCAGATATTTTCAACTCTGATGTATGAGTCTGGCCAGGGGTAAGAATATGTTTGTTGAAGGTCATTTTTGTGGCTTCAAACTCACCTCAGTGACCTTGGCCAAGTCTTGAGCTTCAGTTTCCTCAGCTTTTATAACAATGATGTCAAAATTACCTTTCAGATCTGCAAGTTTTTCATTCTATTTTTTTCCCTTGGAAATCTTTTCCATCACAGTATGTGGGATCCAGGATGACAGGACCAGAGAAGGAGTGGGGGAGAGTGATATTTCTAGTTATATGTACACAATTTGTAAGTCACTTGGGGCATCCTGGAACTCCCAGCTAGGCCTCCTTACATAATGCAATACGAAGTACCAATATCATCTAAGAAGTAATCATGGGATTGAAGAAGATGGCAGCAGAGTAGGAGGACCATAGGCTCACCTCATCCCATGAATACAGCCACGTAACTATTAAATCATCCTAAATACCCAGAAATTGGCCTGAAGACTTGGCAGAACAAACTCCACAACTAACGGTAGAGAAGAGGCCACATTGAAGAAGGTAGGAAGTGTGAAGATACTGTTGGAGAGAGAAACACATCATGGCCTCTTTAGTGGAGATGGAGCTGTGCTCATGGAGAAGAGCAAGAAACAGAAGAAGAAACTCACAGGGAAAATGAACCTCCCACAGCAATTAGCTTGGAAAGTGAGAGGGGTTGAATTTCATTAGTTCTTGCAACAAACAGTAGGGTTTAAAACCTGGGGTTTTAAAGTCAGCATGCTTGGTTCTGGGAGAGCTCAGAGGCATTGGGGCTGCTCTTGGACAAAAGGCAGACAAACAGCTGGGAACATACAGCATTGAAACAGCCATCTAAAGAGTACCTGGGACACAGTGTGGTGGTTATTCATTCATCTCAGAGCATGTCTGAGAGAGACAGCATTCATAGAGATAACCCTCTGGGAACAAAGAAACTGGCAGGTGCCATTTCCCTCCTCAGCCCCTCAGCATAAATACAGAGCCACCTGCCAGCACCAGCACAGCACAGACACTCATTACCTAACTTATTACACCAAGACTGCCTCCGCCCTACTCCTGTGGAACTACCCTTCCCAGTCATACCTGCCCCAGAAGACCACCCAAACCTATGCTCACACTGTGTCTTTCCACTCACAAGTTTTGCAGAGCCTCAGTTCTGGTGGCGGTGGTGACAAGACTAGTTTCATAAACACACCAGAGCATCCCACATTCAGACCAGGGACCAAACACTGCCCACAACAGGCAAAAAGAACCTCTTCAGATGACTAACCTGAGGATAAAGTGGCCAGGACGTAACAGCAGAGCACATGCAGCAGACATTGGAGACACTCCTGGAAGTGCCAGGCCCTGGGGAGCAGGGGGCACTACACAGCAGGGCCCTCTTCATAAAGACATTAACCTCAAGGAAAGGAGATGTAGTTGACTTTCCTAACACACAGAAACAGCATAGAGACTTAGACAAAATGAGAAGACAGAGAAATTTATCCAAATGAAAGAACAAGACGAGGCCACAGAGATCTTTAGTGAAAGAGATGCAGGGGCGCCTGGGTGGCTCAGTCGGTTAGGTGGCCGACTTCGGCTCAGGTCATGATCTCACAGTCTGTGAGTTCGAGCCCCGCGTCGGGCTCTGTGCTGACAGCTCAGAGCCTGGAGCCTGTTTTGGATTTTGTGTCTCCCTCTCTCTGACCCTCCCCCATTCATGCTCTGTCTCTCTCTGTCTCAAAAATAAATAAACGTTAAAAAAAAATTAAAAAAAAAAAAAGAGATGTAAGTAACATGCCTGATAAAGAATTTTAAGTAATGATCATAAGGATACTCACTGGACTTGATAAAAGAGGGGAAGACATGAGTGAGAACCTTAACACAGAGATAGGAATAACATAGCAGAAATAAAGGGCAAAATAAACGAAATGAGAAACATGCTTGATGGAATGAGTAGCAGGCTGGAAGAAACAGAGGAATAAATTAATGACCTAGAAGACAGAGTAATGACAGTAACTGAGTTGAATAAAAGAGAGAAAAAATATGCAAAATGAGAATAAGAGAACTCAGCGATTCCATCAAATATAATAACACTTGTATTTTAGGAGTCCCAGAAGAAGAGAATGAAAAGGGAGCAGAAAATTTATATGAAGAAACAATCGTTGAAAACTTCCTGAATCTGGGGGAGAAAACAGACATCCAGATTCAGGAGGCACAGAGAACTCCCATAAAGATCAACAAAAGCAGACACAAACCAAGACTTATTGTATTTAAATTGGCAAAATATAGTGATAAAAAATTACAGCAGCAAAACAAAAGAAGATAGTAATTACAAGGGAAAACCCAAAAGACCAGGGGGTTTTTCAACAGAAACTTTGCAAACTTGAAGGGAGTGCCACCTTACATTCAACGGGCTGAATGGGAAAAATCTTCAGCCAAGAATACTCTATCCGGCAAGCTATCATTCAGAATAGAAAGAGAGATAAACAGTTTCCCAGACAAACAAAAACCAAAGGGTTCATGATCACTAAACCAGCCCTTCAAGAAATATTAATTAAAAGGGACTCTGAGTGGAAAGGAAAGACCAAAAGTGATAGTATAGAGGCAGGAAACACAAAAGCAGTAAAAATAAATATTTCTATAAAAAATCAGTCAAGGAACTCACAAAATAAAAGGCTATAAAATGTAATAGCATAGGGGTGCCTGGGTGACTCAGTAGGTTAAGTGTCCGACTCTTGATTTTGGCTCAGGTAATGACCTCACGGTTCATGAGTTTGAGCTCTGCATCAGCCTCTGTGCTAGCAGTGCAAAGCCTGGTTGGGATTCTCTGTCTCTCCTTCTCTCTCTGCCCCTCCCTCACTCATTCTCTCTCTCCCTATTTGTCTCTCAAAAATAAATAAACATTAAAAAATTGTAAAAAATAAAAAATAAAGTGTAATAGCATAAACCTAAAACATGGGGAAGAGAAAAGAATGGGTTCAGACTTAAACCCTAATTCTACCAAACATTTAAATTTAACACCTATTCTTTTCAATTATTCCAAAAAATAGAAAATGTAGGAAAATTTCCAAATTCATTCTATGAGGCCAGCATTATAGTGATACCAAAACCAGATAAAGACTCCACTGAAAAATAGAACTACAGGCCAATATTCCTATTGAACATAAATGCAAAAGTTCTCAAAATACTAGCAAACTAAATCAAACAATACATTAAAAAACAATTCACCACACAATCAAGTGGAATTTATTCCTGGTTCAATATTTTCAAATCAACCAATGTGATACATCTCATCAATAAGAGAAAGGATAAGAACCATATGATCATTTCAATAGACACAGGAAAAAGATCTGACAAAGGACAACACACATTCATAATAAATACCCTCGACAAAGGTGTTTTAGAGGGAACATACATCAACATAATAAAAGCCATCTATGGAAATCCCACGGATAAAATCATTGTTAATGGGGAAATACTGAGAGCTTTTCCCCTAAGGTCAGCAACAAGGCAAGGGTGTCCACTCTCACCACTCTCGTCACTTCAACATAGTAGTGAAAAGTCCTAGTCACAGCAATAAGACAACAAAAAGAAATAAAAGGCATCCTAATTGGTAAGGAAGAAGGAAACTTTCACTATTGGCAAATTAATAGTGTACACACAAAAATAATGTACAGAAATCAGTTGCATATATATACACCAACAATGAAGCAGCAGAAAGAGAAATTAAGAAAACAATCCCGTTTAAAATTGCACCCAAAATAATAAAATACCTATGAATAAACCTAAGCAAAGAGGTAAAAGAACACTCTAAAGACTATAAAACACCGATGAAAGAAATTGAAAATGACACAAAGAAATGTAAAGACATCCCATACTTATAGATCAGAACAACAAATACTGTTCACATGTCTATACTACCCAAAGCAATCTACACATTTAATGCAATCTCTATCAAAATACAGATATCCCTATTTGTATTTTTCACAGAGCTAGAACAGACACTCCTAAAATTTGCATGGAACCACAAAATACTCCAAATAGCCAAAGAAACCTTGAAAAAGCAAAACAAAGCTGGACGCATCACAATTACAGACCTCAAGTTATATTACAAAGTTATACTAATCTAAACAGTATGGCAATGACATAAAAACAGACACATAGATCAATTGAGCAGAAGCAAAAACCCAGAAATAAACCCTTAACTACATGGCCAATTAATCTTTGAAAATCAGGAAAGAACATGCAATTAAAAAAAAAAAAAACAACTCTGTTCAACAAATGGTGTTGGGAAAATTGGACAGCAACATGGAAAAGAATGAAACTGGAACTTTCATACACCATACACAAAAAGATAAGTTCAAAATGGATTAAGACGTAAATGTGAAAACAGAAACCATAAAAATCCTAGAGTAGTACACAGGCAATAATCTCTTTGACTTTGGCCATAGAAACTTCTTTTTAGATATGCCTCCTGAGAGAAAGGAAACAAAAGCAAAAAATAACTACTGAGATTACATCAAAATAAAAAGCTTCTGGGGGAGGAGTTAAGGTGGCAGAGACCCTGGGCTTTCTTTGTCAAGAGCAAAACATAGCTGTAGTGAGGTCAGATTACTTGGAACACCCAGGAAATAGATCTGCAGAGTGGCAGAAGGATCTCCACAGTTGGAGAGAGACAGCTTGGCAGATGAGAGGTGTGTGGATGTCACTTGGGGGGAAGAAAATGGTGGAGTCATGGAGAGGAAGAAACATTTACTGTTGAGAAACAAAAGGAGAGAAAGAGAGTGGTTGAGAAAGTGTAGCATCAAGTTAGCACAAGAGGATAACCTCTTGGGACTGCAGACTGGGGAGTGACAAGTACCAAGTGTCCCAGTTCTTTTTTGCAAACAGCTTTTGCAAAACCCAGCTCAAAGTCTGAGGTTTTGGAAGTGCATGACATTCTCCAGAGTGGAGCCATGGCATGCACTCCTGGGGAGGAGGGAGCTGGCCCCAGAGTGTGAAGCATGGTATAAACATCTCTGGGGTGCACTTGGAGAGAATAGTCCCCCTCCTGGAGGGGACTGGAGTACTTTTGGAAGATGGTTTATTGCCTTCCCAAGGACAAATGACCCTGAAGGTGCCAGCCAAAGGCCTTTCATCAACAGGGTGGAGAGGATCTACTCCAGAGGAAAGGGTGGATCCTTGCCATGTCCTTGAACTTTGGGTTTGGAAACCCAGCCTTGCACCAAGGAGAAGGCACAGGACTGCCATGGCTCAGAGCAAGCTGACTGTCCTCGCTACTCTGTGCGGGCTGCCTGTATAGCAGGGGTTCACATCCCTGGTCTGGGGATGAAACATTGGGGTGGCACCATTTCCACCTCCCCACCCCAAAACCAACATGGTGGGACTTCAGAGAGCAATACAGCAGCCCTCAGTGGAGGCAGAATCTACTTACATCAAGTCTTGCCCTTCTGTGCCTAGCAATTGCTTATTTACTAGGGCAAAACTGACTCTGAGCCAACGCAGCCAGCCTCTCCTGCAGACCGGCGCAGCCACCCCCCACCCTTTTTTCCTTTTGGAATCAGGCTCATAGATTCTGATTTGTTTTGTGTCATTTCCTTTTATCGTTTTATTATCTTTTTAATCAGGCTTTTTTAATTCTTTTATTTTCCCTTCTTTTCTCTTTTCTTCTGATTTTTTTTCTTTCTTATTCCTTGGAATCAGCCTTATGGTTTTTTTGATTCTCTGTTTGCTTTTGTCGTTGTTGTTGTTGTTCCCTTTCCTTTTCTCTCTTTATGGAATTGGCACCACCCTCCCCCCCACCCTGCCCCAGTTGTTTCTCCAGAGTTACATCAGCAAACAAATCAAAGCACACCTAGTTAAAGGTCCAAACACTCCACCACTGCAAGTAGGGAGTTCTGCAGAGGACTGATCAGTGGGAAAGAGCAGCCAAAATGCAACAGCAGAGTACATACAGCATATACGAGAAACAGTTCCTGGAGTGCCAGCCCCTGAAGACTGTATGATTCCTTTTTAATATAATAGTGCTTTCAGGTGCAGGACACATACCAAGTTTTCAATGCATGCAAAAGACAGAAACTTAACAAAAAACACAAGATGGAGGAATTCTCCCCAAAAGAAAGATCAAGATGAAATCATAGCCAGGAACTTGCTCAAAACATATAAATGATATAGCTGAACAAGAATTTAAAACAGCAGTCATAAGACTACTAGCTGGGCTTGAAAAAAAGCATTGAAGACACCAGAGAAACCCTTACTGCAAAGATCAAAGACCTGAGAACTATTCAGGATGAATTTTAAAATGCTATAACTGATATGCAAAATAAATTAGATACAGTGACAGTGAGGATTGAAGAAGCAGAGGAGAGAATAGGTGAAATAGAAGATAAAACTATGGAAAATAATAAAGCTGAAAAAAGGGAAAGGAAATTATTAAATCATGAGGGGAGACTTAGAGAATTAAGTGATTCCATGAAACAAAATAATACCCATATCAAAGGAGTCCCAGAGGAAGAAGAGTGACAAAAGGTGGTGGAAGTTTTATCAGGACAAATTATATCTGAGAACTTGCTAATCAATTATATCTGAGAGCTTTGGAACGAAACAGGCTTTCAAGTCCATGAGGCAGAGAGAATTCTCTTAAAAATAAAGGAAAACAGGTCAACGTCACAACGTATCTTAGTGAAATTGCAAAATACAAGGATAAAGAGAGAATTCTAAAAGCAGTGAGAAACAAAAGGCCTTAACCTTCAAGGGTAGACACATAACGTTAGTAGCAGACCTGTCCACTGAAATGTGGCAGGCTGGAAGGAAGTGGCAGAAAATAGTCAATATGCTGAATTGGAAAATATGCAGCCAAGAATCCTTTAACCTTGCTGGTCGTTCAGAACAAAAGGAGAGATAAAGAATTTCCCAAACAAAAACTAAAAAAGTTCGTGACCACTATACCAGCCCTGCAAGAAATTTTAAGGGGGACTCTGAGTGGAGGAAAAAAAAAAAAAAGACCAAATCAGCAAAGACTACAAAGGACCAGAGAATATCATCAGAAACATCAAATCTAAAAATAACACAATGGCACTAAATTCATACCTTTCAATAACCACTCTGAATGTAAATGGACTAAATGTTCCAATCAAAAGATATTGAGTATCAAAATGGATAAAAGAACAAGATCCATCTATCTATTGCCAATAAGAGACTCATTTGACACCAAAGAGCACCTGCAGATTGAGAGTGAGGGGATGGAGAACCATCTGTCATGCTAATAGAGGTAAAAAGAAAGCTGGAATAGCCATACTTATATCAGACAAACTAGATGTTTAAAACATATGTAACAAGAGATGAAGAAGGGTATTACATCATAACTAAAGGGTGTATCCATCAAGAAGATTTGACAATCATAAATATTTATGCCACCAACTTGGGACACCAAAATACAAATCAACTAAACAGAAACATAAAGAAACTCATTGTTAATAATACCATAGTTGTAGGAGTCTTTAATATCCCACTTACAATGGACAGATTACCTAAGCAGAAAATCAACAAGGAAACAATGTCTTTGAATGACACACTGAACCAGATGGACTTAACAGATATATTCAGAACTTTTCACCCTAAAGCAGCAGAATACGCATTCTTCTTGAGTGCACATGGAACATTCTTCAGAATAGATCATGTACTGTGTCACAAATCAGCCCTTAACAGGTACTAAAAGATGGAGATCATACCATGTATCTTTTTAGATCACAACTCTATAAAATTTGAAATCAACCACAAGAAAAAAATGTAGAAATCCCTCAAATACATTGAGGTTCAAGGACACCCTACTAAAGAATGAATGGGTTAACCAGGAAATTAAAAAATACATGGCAGTAAATGAAAATGAAAACATGACAGCCCAAACCCTTTGGATGTAGCAAAGGCAGTCCTAAGAGGAAAGTACACTGCAATTCAAGAAGCAAGAAAATCCTAAATACATAACCTAAACTTACACCTAAAGGAACTAGAAAAGGAACAGCAAATAAAGCCCAAAGCCACCAGAAGAAGGAAAACAATAAAGATTAGAGCAAAAATAAACAATATGGAAACCAAAAAAAAAAAAAAAAAATGAGTAGAACAGATCAATGAAACTAAAATCTGGTTTTTTGAAGGAATAAACAAGAAAAGAGAAAGGACCCCCAAAAATAAAATCATGAATGAAAGAGGCGAGATCACAGCCAACACCACAGAAATACAATTACAAGAGAATACAATAAAAAATTATGTGCCAATAAAGAGGACAATCAGGAAGAAACAGACAAATTGCTAGACACTCAAACACTACCAAAACTCAATCAGAAATAGAAAATTTGAACAAGCCCATAAAGAGCAAAGGAGTTGAGTCAGTTATCAAATATTTCCCAACAAATGAGAGTCCTGGGCCATATGCCTCCCCAGGGGAATTTTATCAGACATTTAAAGAAGAGTTAATACCTATTGTTCTCAAACTGTTCCAAAAAAAATAGTAATGGAAGAAAAGCTTCCAAACTCCTTCTCTGAAGGCCAAAATTATCTTGATTCCAGAACCAAAGATCCCACCACAAAGGAGAATTACAGGCCAATATCCCTGATGGCAAAGAAAAAGTCAAACTTTCACTATTTGCAGGTGACAGTATACTCTATGTAGAAAACCTGAAAGACTCCACCAAAAAACTGCTAGACCTGATATGTGAATTCAGAAAGTCAAAGGATATAAAATCAATGTGTAGAAATCAGTTGCATTTCTTTTTTTTTTTTTAACTTTTTTTTTTAATTTTTTTTTTTTTAACGTTTACTTATTTTTGAGACAGAGAGAGACAGAGCATGAACGGGGGAGGGTCAGAGAGAGGGAGACACAGAATCTGAAACAGGCTCCAGGCTCTGAGCCATCTGCACAGAGCCCGATGCGGGGCTCAAACTCACGGTCCGCGAGATCATGACCTGAGCCGAAGTCGGCTGCTCAACCGACTGAGCCACCCAGGCGCCCCTCAGTTGCATTTCTATACATCAATAATGAAGCTGCAGAAAGAGAAATCAGGAATTGATCCCATTTACAACTGCACCAAAACCCATAAGATACTTAGGAATAAACCCAACCAAAGAGGTAAAAGATGTATACACTGAAAACTACAGAAAGCTAATGAAAGAAATTGAAGACACAAAGAAATGGAAAAACATTCCATGCTCATGGATCAGAAAAACAATTATTGGTAAAATGTCGATACTACCCAAAAGCAATCTACACATTCGATGCAATCCTTATCAAAATAACACCAGCAATCTTCACAGAGCTAGAACAAAGAATTCTAAAATTTGCATGGAATCATAAAAGACCCCAGATGTCCAGAGAAATGTTGAAAAAGAAAAGCAGAGCTGGAGGCATCAGAATTCCTGGCTTTAAGCTTTATTACAAAGGTATAATCATTAAGACAGTATGGTACTGACACAAAAACAGACACACAGATCAATGGAACAGGATAGAGAACCCAGAAATGGACCCACAAATGTATGGTCCACTAATCTTTGACAAAACAGAAAAGAGTATCTAATGGAAAAAGTCTCTTCAGCAAATAGTGCTGGGAAAACTGGACAGCAACATGCAGAAAAAGGAAACTGGATCACTTTCTATTTGATCATGTCAAAATAAAATTAAAGTGGATGAAAGACCTAAATTTGAGACAGGAAACCATCAAAATGCTAGAGGAGAAAACAGGCAACCTCTTCTACCTTGGCCTCAGCAACTTCTTTCTAGACATGTCTCAGATGGAAAGGGAAATAAAAGTAAAAATAAACTATTGGGACCTCATCAAGATAAAAAACTTCTGCACAGTGAAGGAAACAATCAACAAAACTAAAAATCAATTGATGGAATGGGAGAACATTTTTGAAAATGACAGATAAAGGGTTAGTATCTAAAATCTATGGAGAATGTTTCAAATTCAACACCCAACAAATAATCCTGTGAAGAAATGGGCAGAAGACATGAATAGGCATTTTTCCACAGGAGACATCTAGATGGCCAACAGACACATGAAAAGATGCTCAACATCACTCATCATCTGGGAAATACAAATCAAAACCACAATGAGATACCACCTCACACCTGTCAGAATGGCTAAAATTAACAACTCAGCAAACAACAGATATTGGTGAGGATGCAGAGAAAGAACACTTTTGCACTGTTGGTTGGAATGCAAACTGGTGCAGCCACTCTGGAGAAGAGTATGGAGGTTCCTCAGAATATTAAAAATAGAACTACCCTGGGGCACGTAGGTGGTTCCGTTGGTTAAATGTCAGACTTTTGATTTCATCTCAGGTCATGCACAGTTCATGAAATCTAGCCTCGCATTGGGGCTCTATGCTCACAGTGTGGAGCCAGCTTGAGATTCTCTTTCTCCTTCTCTCTCTTCTCTTCCCCACATGCACTCTCTCTGTCTCTAAAAATAAATAAGTAAACATTTTCAATTAAAGAAAAAAATTTTTTTAAATAGGGCACCTGGGTGGCTCAGTCAGTTGGGTGTCCGAACTTAGCTCCGTTCATAACCTCACAGTTTGTGAGTTCAAGCTGACAGCTCAGAGCCTGGAGCCTGCTTCAGATTCTGTGTCTCCTTCTCTCTGTCTTTTCCCCGTTTGACTCTGTCTATTTCTCTCTCTCGAAAATAAATAAACATTAAAAATTTTTTTTAATTAAATAAATAGAACTACACTAAACCCCAGCAATTTTGCCACTAAATATTTATCCAAAGGATACAAAAATAATGATTTGAAGGGGCACATGCACCCCAATGTTTATAGCAGCACTATCAACAATAGCTAAATTATGGAAAGGGCCCAAATGTCCATCAACTGATGAATGGATAAAGAAGATGTGTGTGTGTGTATGTATATATATATATATATATATATATATGATGGAATACTACTCAGTGATTGAAAAGAATGAAATCTTGCCACTTGCAACAATGTTCATGGAACTAGAGTGTATTATGCTAAGTCTGTCAGAGAAAGACAAATATGATTTCACTCATGTGGATTTTAGAAACACAACAGATGAACATAGGAGCAGGGAAGAAAAAAAAGATAAAGACAGAGAGGGAGGCAAACCCTAAGAGACTCTTAAATACAGAGAACAAACTGAGGATTGATGGATGGGTGTTGCATGGAGGGATGGGTAAATGGATAATAGGCATTAAGGAAGGCACTTGTTGGAATGAGCACTGGATTTTATATGTAAGTGATGAATCACTAAATTCTACTCCAGAAACCATGATTATACTATATGTTAACTAACTTGGATTTAAATAAATATTTTTAAAAATTAAAAAAAAAAGAAACACAACAGGTGAACATAGAGGAAGGAAAGAAAAAATAAGATAAAAACAGAAAGGGAGACAAAACATGAAGGACTCTTAAATACAGAGAACAAACTAGGGGTAGCTGCAGGGAGGAGATGTATGGAGGGATGGGATAAATGGGTGATGGGCATTAAGGAGGGCACTTGTTGGGATGAGCACTGGGTGTTACATGTAAGTGATCAATCACTGGTTTCTACTCCTGAAGCCAATTCTACATTGTATGATAACTAACTTGAATTTAAATAAATAAATTTTTAAAAATAAAAATAAATATAAAAGTTTCTGCACAGTGAAGGATACATTCAACAAACCCTTATATAAGGAAACTTTTATAATGTGAGAAGATATTTGCAAATGACCTATCTGATAAAGGGTTAGTATCTTAAATACATCAAAAACTCATAAAACTCAACACCTCAAATTGAATAATCCAAATAAAAAAATGGGCAGAAGATATGAGTAGACATTTCTCCAAAGAAGATATTCCTTTGGCTAACAGACACATGAAAAGATGCTCAACATCACTCACCATCAGGGAAATGCAAATCAAAACTACAATGAACTATCACCTCATACCTGTCAGAATGGCTGAAATCAAAAACATAAGAAACAAATGTTGGTGAGGATGTGGATAAAAAGGAACCCTCTTGTACCTTGGTGGGAATGAAAACTGGTACATCCACTATTGAAAAAAGTATGGACTTTTCTTAAACGGTTAAAAATAGATCTATTCTATGATCCAGCAATTGCATTAGCTGGGCATTTGCCCAAAGAATACAAGAACACGAATTCAAAGGGAGACATGCACCCCTATGTTTATATCAGCATTATTTACAATTGCAAAGACATAGAAGCAGCCTAAGTGTCCATAAATTGATGAATAAAGATTTCATATGAAATCTTGCCATTCGAAATGATGTGGATGAATGGAGCTAGAGAGTATAATGTTAAATGAAATAAGTCAGAAAAAGACAAATACCATATGATCTCACTCATGTGGAATTTAAGAAACAAAACAAATGAGAAAAGGGGAAAAAAGAGAGACTGAGACATACTGAGAAATAGACTTGGGGTGCCTGGGTGGGTCAGTCAGTTAAGCATCTGACTTCGGCTCAGGTCATGATCTCATAGCTTGTGAGTTCAAGGCCCATGTCGGGCTGTGTGCTGAGGGCTCAGAGCCTGGAGCCTGCTTCGGATTCTGTGTCTCCCTCTCTCTCTGCCCCTCCCCTGCTCACACTCTGTGTCTATCTCCTTCCAAAATAAATAAACACTTAAAAATTTTTTTTTTTAAATTAAGAAACAGACTTAACTATAGAGAACAAACTGATGGTTACCAGAGAGGAAGGGGGATGGTGGAGGGGTCAAATAGTGACGAGGATTAAGGAGTGCACTTACCATGACGAGCCTAGGGTGATGTATGGAATTGTTGAATTACTATATTATACACCTGAACCTAGTATTACACTGTATGTTAACTAACCAGAATCAATAAAAACTTAAAGGAGTAGTCATGCCAAAAAATGTTTATGCTGGATATATAACTGAATCTAGTGCAGTGTTGTCCAATTGAACATTCTAGGACTATGGAAGTGTTCTATATTTGCACTGTGCAATACAGTAAGCACTAGCTACATGTGGCTACTGAATGCTTGAAATGAAGCCAGTGAGATGGAGGAACTGGATTTTTAAGTTAATCTTCAGAAGGTAATTTAAATTCACATGTTTATATGTGGCTACTGGCTACTATATTGGAAATGTAGCTCTAGAGTCTACACCTACCTCCAAGTTACTCAAAATGGGAGATGGGAGAACAAGTTAAGTGACACCTAGGGGAAAGAATCAGACACATCCGTAAGACAATACTCCTGGAGTCCTCAGAAAGTCAATGTCATTAAAAACAAAATTTAAAAAACAGGTGACAGTTGATGGGAGGATTATCCTCGGTGAGAAGAGATGAACAAAATGTAAAGCATTCACCTAGATTGGATCCTGACTGGAAAAAAAAAAACAATACAAATTTAAAAGATAGGTATAGTGTGGTATTATAACATTATTATTAGTTTTTCAGGTATGATGTTGGTATTGGAATTATGTGGCAGGTTATTATTTTTAGAAGATGCATAATGAAGTATTTATGAGTAAAGGGTCATAATATCTACAACAACTCGCTTTCAAATGATGTAACAGATGTATGTGTCTGTGTGAAGAGAGAGAAAACTAAAGCAGACACAACAATTTTTTTTAATAGTCTCGTCATGCATGATATCTCTTCTAAGAGAGTAGAAAATGTAACTACTGAATTGAGTGACTTACAGGATTTCCAGGCAGAATCTTAAGGATGCTGTCTGGCTTCTTCTTAGTCTTTAGAATACAGGCATACCTCCTTTTATTGTACCTTGCTTTATTGTGCTTTGCAGATATTGCAGTTTTTACAAATTAAAGGTCTGGGGGCGTCTGAGTGGTTCAGGTTCAGTCAGTTAAGTGTCCAACTCTTAACTCAGGTTATGAGTAAAGTTCAGCTCAGGTCATGATCTCATGGTTCATGGGTTCGAGTCCTACATCAGGCTCTGTGCTGATGGCACAGAGCCTGCTTGGGATTCTTTCTTTTTTTCTCTGTTCCTACCCCACTTTCACTTGCTCTCTCTCTCCCTAAGTAAATAAATAAACTTTAAAAGAAAAAGAAGAAAAACCAAATTGGAGATCTGTGGCAGTCTCACGTCAAGCAAGTCTATCAGCACAATTTTTTCCAGCAGTATTTGCTCAATTCATGTCTCTGTGTCATATTTTGGTAATGCTCAGAATGTTTCAAACTTTCTCATTATTATTATATTTGTTATGGTGACTTTTGATCAGTGATTATGACTTAATGTAAGCTGACATGATGGTTAACATTTTTGGGGAGAAATGAAGTATTTTTAATTAAGATATGTACAATATCTTTTCTTATACATAAAGCTATTGCACACTTAATAGACTTCAGTATAGCGTAATCATAATTTTTATATGCATGGGGATATCGAAACACTCATTTGACTCACTTTAGTGGGACATCTACTTTATTATAGGGGCCTGGAACTGAATCTGCACTATCTCCATGGTATGCCTGCAAAATGTATGCCTGCAAAATGTAGGAGATGAGAAAGAAGCTTAAAAGAGAATTATTGAACTTAAGAGTCAGGACTTGCTGGTTTTGAAAATTCTCAGACCTTCAGATGGCAAATAATATTAAACTTAAGAAATGGCTTCCAAGCAAAGATAAAACTCAGGATACTGTCAAAAACATATGATATAGGGGAGCCTAGGTGGCTCAGCTGGTTAAATATCCAACTTCAGTTCAGGTCATGATCTCATGGTCCGTGAGTTCAAGCCCCATGTCTGGCTCTGTGCTGACAGCTCAGAGCCTGGAGCCTGCTTCAGATTCTGTGTCTCCCTCTCTCCCTGCCCCTCCCCCACTCATGCTCTGTCTCTCAAAAAATGAATAAATATTAAAAAAAATATGATATAAAATGGAAGGCAAGAGTGTAGCTGCAAAATCTTTTAAGATTTGTTTTAAAAGAAGCTTCTAGTGCTAAACTTCAGATAATTGTTCAGCTCAACAAAAGAGCTCCTAAGAACCTGAAGGTCATTGTGTTGAGCAACCAAACAGAAGCTGATGTAATGGGATGAGCATTTGGGAGGCCTGGGGAGAGGATGAGTGTATTTGTCAAGCGGAGAAATGTGTATCATGTGTCCAGCCTCCAAGATGGCCCTCAGTGATCCCAGTCTCCTGATATTTGTGCCCTAGTCTAATCCCTTCACTGAATACAACACAGTAGAGGTGATGGTCTGTGACTTCTGATGTGTGGCCATAAACGAATGGCATTGGCTCTTTTACGTAGAACCTTGTCTGAGAGATCCAATTGCCATTCATTTGGAGTCTCAAGCACTTCTGTGAGGGCCGACATGGACAGTGCACTGTGTTAGATAGTGTCCCCCCCCCCCACAAATTTATGTCCTTTCTAGACCCAGATGTGACCTTATTTGGAAATAGGATCATTGAAAATGTCATTAGTTAAGATAATGTCATACTGGAGCAGGACAGGCCCATGATCCAATATGACTGGTATCCTTATAGGAGTAAAACAGGGGAACAGACACACAGGGTAGAACACATGGAAGACAGAGGCAGAGATTGGAGTGATGTATCTGCCAGGCCAAGAGTGCAAAGGATGGCTGGGAAGAGCAGAAGCCAGGAGAAAGGCAGGGACCAGATCCTCTAGACCCTTTGAAGGGAGGATGGCCCTACAGACACCCTGACTTCAGATTTCTAGCCTCAGAACTGTGAGAGAACAAATCTATTATTTCAAGCCACCTAGATTGTGGCATATCCAGGAAATGAATACAGACGGTAACTGAGGCTGAGGCTGTCTGCCATCAACAGCACCAAATTGCCAGCCAAGTGGGTGAGCCATCTTGGAAATGTTCCTCCAACTCCAGGCAACATCTAACTGCAACCTCATGAGAGGCCCTGAGCCAGAATTGCTCAGCTAAGTTGATCTTGAATTTCTGTCCCATGGATACAGATATGTTTATTGTTATTTTAACCCATAAACTTTGAGGTAACTAATTACACAGCAATAGATCAGTGATACTGCAAGGATCTTGGGGGAAGACCATTCCTTTGAATGGATAAATGAATAAATTCACTTATATATTTGATAAATTATGTACTCTGGTCCAGAGCTTTGATGATGGTTTGGACACTTGTCCTCAGTAATCAACTGAAATTAGAGATTATCAGACTGAAACAGTGGTTTGGGAAAATGGCATAGCCTTAAGAGTGGTTTAAAGACAAGTGGTACCTGGGTGGCTCAGTTGGTTAAGCGTCCAAGTCCTGATTTTGGCTCAGGTGATGATCTCACAGTTCATGAGATGGAACCCTACATCGGGCTCTGCGCTGGCAGTATGGAGCCTGCTTGGGATTTTCTCTCTTTCTCTCTCTCTCAAAATAAATAAACATTAAAAAAAAAAAAGAGTGGTTGAAAGACCGTAATTCCATTCCACAGGGCAGTGAATCCTGTTCACTTCATACATCTTCATTTTCCTCTGAACACTGCTTTTTCTTCCAGTTCTTTCCAAGAGACATGGCTCTTCCTCTCTTCCCTATCTTATCCCTTCTTGATCAACCACTAGTCTTCTGTTTCAGAGTCCTGGTTTCCCACCACCTTTTTCCAAATTATTGTATCCCCATGGTTCCAGTCTCAATTAGACCCCAATTAGAGGAAATTTTTAAAAATACATCAAAAGAAATATTAGGATAATGAACTTTTATGTACCCATCATTAAGCATAAACAATTATAAGTTCATGACCATCTGTTTCATCCATCTATATTACTTGTGGCCCTTCCCTAGATTATTTTGAAGCAAATACCAGACATTTCATCTGTAATTGATTTAAGCATGTAGCATTATCACACTTAAAATCAACAATAATTCTTTAATATCTTTAAAGATCCAATCAATATTTACATTTTTCTTGACTGTCTTGCAAGTTTTAAAAATAATTTATTTGTATCAAGATCCAAATAAAGTCATACCATGAATCTGATTTCTACATCTCTTTACATATATAGGTTTCCCTTCCCTCTCTTCTCTTTTTTATCTGTCTTTTCTTTTTGTAAAAGAAACCAGATTGTTTATCTTGCAGGTATATCCACAGTCTGGAATTTGTTCATTGCATTTCCATGTATTTGTATTTCTTAAACTGATAGTTAAATAGAGAAGCTTGATCAGATTCAGATTTTTGTTTTGTTGTAAAGATCTACTTGAGAGGTGGTGGTGTATATTTCTAGCAGAAGGTACACAACTTGTCTCCAGATAGCCACTGAGGGTAATTGCCCCGACTTTAATTAATTAAGAAGCAAAGCAGTAACATTTACATTCTATTTTTCCTTCAAATGTCTACTAGGGTGAAGCAGTGAAAACCATGCTTGTTTGAAGAGGGTATAAAACAAGAATATGAAGCTCATGTGCCTGATTTTTTTTTAACGTCTAATTTTGAGAGAGAGCGAGGGAGGTAGGGGCAGTGAGAGAGGGAGGGCACAGGATCTGAAGGGGGCTCTGCGCTGACAGCAAAGAGCCCGATGCGGGGCTCAAACTCACGAACCGTGAGATCATGACTTGAGCCGAAGTCAGATGCTTAAACTGCTGAGCCACCCAGGTGCCTGTCATGCACCCAGGTGCTGATTTTAATGCTTACACTTTGAGCACATTTTTTGGCTGCCTCTGTCCACTAAGCTTTAGATGTTAAGCTGTCACTGTACCGCTCATACCAATGGTTTATCTTCCTTCACTATGCTCACTCCTTCAACAAGAATGGAAATTAGTTCCATTTTTATCCTTGACCTTGAAATGTCTGATGCTACCCCCATAAATTTGGGTCTGGTTGAATCTCTGCCCCACAACTCAGTAGCTGTATTATATTGGGCAGCTCTCCCGATCCTGAGTTGCCTCGAGCTAGTAAAGTGTGGCTGAGAAGCCTCTTCAGAGACTTTTGTAAGGCCTGAATGGGATAAGCGAATGCAATGATGCTTATCAAATGCTTCACACAGTGCCCGGCTCCATAAATGGTCAATATTATCACTGTGCATTAGAAATGAAATGCACTCAAGCGATTAAACCCATTAAATGTACGAGGGCCCAGAATAAAGAATCCCTATTGCTTTACCCTTGAGTGGGCCACTGGGAACATTACCAATGATTCAGAATGTGCTAGTTTTAAATTAAATACCACATCTCTGCAAGAGCTCGCCATATGTGGGGTGTGTGTGTGCTGAAGCTGCCGCATCTAAGTGGGAGGAGCAAGCAGCTCCCTGAAGGAAGGCCATGGAATAACCAGAAGCAGAAGCAGCTGGAATGGGAAAAGGCTGATAAAAGCTGCCTTACCTGGCTTACCTCTGAGAGAGGGCCAGCTCAGAAGCCACAAAGTTCTATTAGTACAAAGTCCGTTCCCTAGAGAATCATCCCTAATTTAACTGTAAAGGTGACATCGATTTTGTGAACATTTGTACTGTGGTAGGTGCTTTGCTGAGATTGTTTTATTTAATCCCCCGCTAACAACCCCATAAGGAAGTACTGAATGTGGTAGAGCCCAGACTGGAACCCAGAGAGTCTGATGTCAGAGACCATTCTTGTCTCAGTGTCTATAAATGTTGATGAGCTACCGTATAAAATGTACCTTCATCTCCCCAAAGCACTTTGATTTTACAACTCTCTGGATGTGGAATGCAGGGATTTCAGGTGTCAGCATATGCTGAATGCTTTTTGAGGCAGGGGAGGTTAAGTGGGACAGGAGAGTGGCTTGCTTTGCAGCTGCCCTGCAGGCCCACTGTGGCTCCCAATTCCCTTCCCTTTCCCCCTGCTCCAGCCAACAACAGAGAAACTATGGTGTTTTGCAAACTCTTGACATATTTCATTTACAAATTTTCCCATTTGACAAAAATAGCAGGGTTTCCATATGGGATAAAATCAGAAAATTAAGATGTTAGCAAGACAATTCAATGTAGGAAAACTTCAGAAAACCGGAGTGTTTTGGGGTGTTCAGTGTGGCAAACAGCGCCCATCCTTCACTAGTCCCTGTTTGAACACATACCAGTGATGATGACAATTGAGTAAAGGGATGTTTGAACTCTTTTCAGTCTGTGGTGATTATGGTGGCTGGTGGCTTAGTACAGTTTAGAAGAGTCCCAGGAATATTGTGGAGATAAAAACCTTCATGGGCTCTAAAATATTGGGAGCCTCAGGAGAGTGAAACTGCAGGGTTGGGGAGCACATTCTCAAGGTCTGCTGGAGTGCAGCCTTGCCACCCCCCTCCCAGGTATATTCCCACAAAGAGCATGACCTCCAAAGGGTAGGAAATACACACACTTCTGGGGAAGCCAAAACACGGGTGGATAGGTGATTAAGGACTGAACAGAAGAAGGCAGCACCCCAGCAGGAGGAACGTAGAGCAAAGTGAGCCCAGAGTCCCCAGCAAGGAGAGCAAGAGCCACCCGGCCAGTTACTCAGACCCCACCCAAAGTTGTGGGACTGACAGCTCCAGAGCCTCTGGGTGGCAGAAAGGAGCTTGAGTCTGTTTGATTTATATACCAGTCAGTTCTCCAGATGTCCCCTTACCTATCTAATAGCATCATGACCATCTCCCCAACCCCAGCAAAACACTGGAAGCTTCTTTTCTGAAAAGAGTTCTAGTCTTTGGCCCAGAAGACACTAGATCTAATTGAAGGTTGAAGTGCCATCTGGTGAAGGTAGCCACCCAGCTCACTGCCCCCACTTCCTTCTGCCACCTGCAGGCAGAAGGCTGGGGGTCAGCCTAGTAGGGACTGAGGGGCCCCAGAAACGGACTCCACCAGTGCGCCAACTGAGGGATCAAATGAGATCATACCACATGGACCAGAATTTCTATCAGCTTCAGTCCCTCAACATAATTCTGGGCAGTTCTTGAGTAGTAGTAGGGAGACCCTCTGCCTGCCTTGTCCCTTGAACACAGCTAGGTAAGTTTCAAATCATTATGAACACCCAAGAAGTCAATCTGAATGCTGAGAGGACAAATTGCACAACTAGAGGGAGAAAAAAAAAGGCCACATTGTGGAAGGTAGGAGGTGCAGAGAAAAGATTTGGGGAGAAAAGAATCACGGATGCTGTGGAGGGGAGGGAGACCTCATTAGAGACAGAGGAGAGAGAGGAGAGACAGAGAGAGGGAAGGAGAGAGGGAGGGAGAGTGAGAGAGCAATGTGCAGGGCATTGTACAAGAAAAACCATTGGCTAGGAAGGAGAGGGGCTGATTATCATGAGTTTTTAATAACCAGTGGAGCTCGAAGACTAAAGTTTTAGAAGTGGAGCCAGAATGGAGCCCAGTGTGTGTAGCAGGGCTGCTATGGAGAAGGAGGGCAGAGGCCCGGGAGTAGAGAGGGTGGGCTGAGGAGCCCTTGGGTCATACTGGGAAAGACAGTTTCCGTTCTTGGAGTGCATTTGGGAAAGGTAACGCTGCCTCTCCAGGGACAAAAGAGCTGGTGGACACAATTACATTCATTAACATAGGAACTGAGACACCTGCTGAGGGCAGTTAACCTGGACACTGGCTTTTTGCTGCACCTTAAATTCCAAGCCCCTGCACGTTGGTGCAACTGCCCTTCTGAGACAAACTGGCACCAGCACCAGCATGGTGAGATCCTACCCAGAGGATCAGTGTGGGTTGGTACCATTCCAGGTCCCTAAAATTTGGAGTTTTGAAACTCAGCTGGTGTACCTGAGATAAAACACAGGTGAACTGTGCTGCCAGGCAGGCAGACACAGACACGGTGAAGGCAAGGCTCTGAGGGATGCCTGGGATACATGACGGGAGATTGTTTGCTCTTCTGTGAGGGCTTCCTGGAAAGTGGTGGACATGAACTCCCCTCTCCAGGGATGAGGGAGCTGAATGATGCCATAGTTACTCTACCCACCAGCACAGACCAACTTTAGTGAGCAGCACAGCACCCACAGTGGAGGCTTGAGCCTCTTATAACAAGCCCTCCTTCCCTGCCCTGCACTCTGCAGGTGCTTCTTTACTAGGGAAAGTATGCCTGAAAACCAGAGCAGTGGGCCCCTTCCCAAGAAGACCAGCACAACCCCCAACCCCCATACAAGTCTACTGATCATAGAGTGCACTATGTTCTCATATGTGCTCATAGTTCTGCTCTAGTGGAAGTAGGATCTGGCCTCTTTTAATAAGCAGATCAAAGCATGACTAGTGAAAAATTCACCACACATGGTATAAGGCCCAAAAAATCCCCATTGCAGGCAAGAAGAAATTCTACAGAGGACGGACCTGTGGGAAAGAGCAGCCAAAATGCAACACCAGAGTGCACACAGTATATACCAGAACACTTCCTGAAGCAACAGGCCTTGGACAGTATAGGACCTCTTCTTCATAAAGCCATTACTCTGAGAAGTAAGAAACACAACAGGCTTTCCTAACACATGGAAGAATACAGAAACCTAGACAAAATGCCAAGATGGAGGAATTCATCCCAAAAGAACAAGTAAAGGTCATGGCCAGGGATCTAATCAAAACAGATATAAGTAATATGCCTGATCCAGAATTTAAAACAACAATCATAAGGTACTATCTGGGCTCGAGAAAAGCACAGAAGACGCCAGAGAGTCCCTTACCACAGGGATAAAAGGACTAAAAACTAGTCGGGCCAAAATAAAAATAAATGGTACAACTGAGGCACAAACCTGATGGATGTAATGACCACAAGGAGGGAAGAAGCAGAGAAGCAAATAAGTGATATAGAAGATAAAATTATGGAAAACAGTGAACTTGAAAAGAAGAGGGAAAGAAAAATCTTGGGTCACAAATTCAGACTTGGGGAACTCAATGACTTCATAAAGTGTAATAACATTCATATCATAAGAGTGCCAGAAGAAGAAGAGAGGGGAAAAGGGGCAGAAGGCTTATTTGAGCAAATTATAGCTGAAAACTTCCCTAATCTGGGGAAGGAAATAGACATCCAAATCCAGGAGGTACAGAGAACTTCCATCAAAATAAACAAAAACAGGCCAACACCAAGACATGTTGTAGTAAAATTTGCAAAATATAGAGATAAGAGAAAAATCCTAAAAGCACCAAGGGAAAGGAAATCCCTAATTTACAAGAAAAGACAACTAAGGTTAGCAGTAGAAATCTCCACAAAAACTTGGCAGGCCAGAAAGGAGTGGCATGATATATTCAATGTGCTGAATGAGAAAAATATGTAGCCAAGATTACTCTATCCAGCAAGGCTGTCATTCAGAATAGAAGGAGAGATAGAGTTTCCCAGGCAAACAAAAACTGAAGGAGTTTGTGAACACTAAACCAGCCCTACAAAAAATATTAAAGGGGACTCTTTGAGTAGGAAAGATAGACCAAAAGTGACAAAGACTAGAAAGAAACAGAGAAAATCTCCAGCAACATGACTTTACAGGTAATACAATGACACTAAATTCATATCTATCAATAATCATTCTGAACATAAATGGACTAAATGCTAATCAAGAGATATAGAGTATCATAATGAATAAAAAAAACAATACCCGGGGTATCTGGGTGGCTTAGTCAGTTAAGCTTCAGACTTCAGCTCAGGTCATGATCTCACGGTTCATGATTTTGAGCCCCACAGTGGGCTCTGTGCTGACAGCTTGGAGCCTGGAGCTTGCTTTGGATACTGTGTCTCCCTCTCTCTCTGCCCCTCACCCACTCTCTCTCTCTTTCTCTCACTCTCTCTTTATCTCTCTCTCTCTCTCTCTCAAAAATAAACATTATAATTTTTTTAATGTTAGAAAAACAATACCCATCTATATACTGCCTTCATGAGACTCATTTCAGACCTAAAGATACCTGAACCATTTATCATGCTAATGGACATCAAAAGACAGCTGGAGTAGCCACACTTAATATTAGACAAACTAGACTTTAAAACAGAGGCTGT